>NC_136865.1:30732596-30907596 GCF_951799975.1 Gobius niger | reverse complement strand
GTGGAAATCTAATTCTCGAACCTTCAAACGAGCTCCCGCAGAACACGAGTTTAGCTAATAACGCACTAAGTTTTCGTCTCATTCACGTCGTCTCTGCAGCTCGAACGTTTTAACGCAGAAGTCTGTGTTTAAAGCCCGTCGTCATAGCAACGCCACGTCTTTCTCACCTGCAGCTCCTCGCCTCAAATCCAGAATATCACAAAGTATCTTCTCGCGTGTGGGGGTTTGTAAAGACACGGGAGGATGTGGAGGGGTGAAAGGAGGGCACTGGGGGAGGGGCCCCGCGGCGGGAGAAGGGGGGGGGGCCGTGAGAAGCACCGCATTCCGGGGCCTCACTCATGGGAACGTCGAGGAGAGGAAGGTTTTCAAGGTCCCGTCTGCAAACTGTGACACCAGGCAGTACGGTACAAGACGGTCTTTAACCTCTTAACTCCAGTTCAGCTTTACCCAAATCCTGTAGGCCAGTGTAACGCCTCATTTGAAAGCTAAGATCTACAAAACTCATCTAAATGGATCTTTTTCCTCACGTCATCAATTTTTTTTCCATCTTTTTTTTGGGGGGGTTTAACTCGATTGGTAACTTTTTTGTCATTTTTTTAATAATATTTTTAATCAATTTTTTTTGTCATTTTTTGTCATTTTTTGTCACATTTTTTGTCATTTTTTGTCATTTTTTGTCATTTTTTTTGTCATTTTTTTGTCACATTTTTTGTCATTTTATTATCATTAGTTTTTGTCATTTTTTGTCATTTTTGTCATTTTTTTTGTCATTTTTTGTCGATTTTTTTGGGGGGGCTTTTTTTGTCCTGAACAGACCACAAAAGGGCAAAAAAAAAAAAAAAAAATTGCACTTTTTTTTCCAAAGTTTTTCTCTAAAATTGTTTAACCATTTTTGTCAATGTTTTTTTGTCACCAAAGAGAAGTCAAGCGTTTTTACCCAGGTTTTTCCAGCGTTTTAAAAAGACAAAACTCATCTAAATGGATCTTTTTTCTCACGTCATAACATTTTTTTTCCATCTTTTTTTTTGGGGGGGGGGGGGTTTAACTTGATTGGTAACTTTTTTGTCATTTTTTAAATAATATTTTTAATCAATTTTTTTGTCATTTGTTGTCAATTTTTTTTGTTATTTTTTGTCATTTGTTTTTGTCATTTTTTGTCACATTTTTTGTAATTTTTTGTAATTTTTTTGTCATTTTTTGTCATTTTATTATCATTTTTTGTCATTTTATTATCATTTGTTTTTGTCATTTTTTGTCAATTTTTTTGTCATTTTTTGTCATTTTTTGTCATTTTTTTGTCACATTTTTTGTCATTTTTTGTCATTTTTTTGTCATTTTTTGTCACATTTTTTGTAATTTTTTGTAATTTTTTGTCATTTGTTTTTGTCATTTGTTTTTGTCATTTGTTTTTGTCATTTGTTTTTGTCATTTGTTTAAAAAATTTTTTTTTTTAAATTGTCATTTTTTTGTCATTTTTTGTCAATTTTTCTTTTCTTTTTTTTTGTCATTTTTTCTCTTTTTTTGTCCTGAACAGACCACAAAAGGGCAGAAAAATAACAAAAAAAATTGCCCTTTTTTCCCAAAGTTTTTCTCTAAAATTGTTTAACCATTTTTGTCAATGTTTTTTTGTCAATAAAAAAAAAAGTAAAGCGTTTTTTCCAGCGTTTTAAAAAACATCCCATTATTTTTCCGCATATTTGTCAAATAAACAAAACAAAACAAATTCCAATTATTTCCTCAATGTTTTAAACCAGTTTTCCCACATTTCTTGACATTCTTGACACTCAATATTGTACATTTGTAGTACATTTGGTAGTAGTAGTAGTAGTAGTAGTTGTAGTAGTAGTAGTACACGTAGTAGACGGGACCCTCCTCTTTAAGCCTCTTTAAGAACGTCCGTTGTCTGAAGCACTTTTCTCTCACAAAAGGAGGAATTCTTTGGCCTCTGTCGCCGCAGTAACAAACATTCCTGTGTCCTGGACCAGACGAGGACTGAGAAGTTTTATCTGGCTCTGCGTAAACTCTTCTGTGTCCTGGACCAGACGAGGACTGAGAAGTTTTATCTGGCTCTGAGTAAACTCTGCTGTGTCCTGGACCAGACGAGGACTGAGAAGTTTTATCTGGCTCTGCATAAACTCTGCTGTGTCCTGGACCAGACGAGGACTGAGAAGTTTAATCTGGCTCTGCGTAAACTCTGCTGTGTCCTGGACCAGACGAGGACTGAGAAGTTTAATCTGGCTCTGCGTAAACTCTGCTGTGTCCTGGACCAGACGAGGACTGAGAAGTTTAATCTGGCTCTGTGTAAACTCTGCTGTGGTTTCGTCTGAATCTGAAAACCAGATTCATCTTCAGTGAGCGGCTCAGGAGGTTCTTCAAGGCAGAGCTTCTGGATCCTTTACATTTGTTCACCATCGCTGCTCCTGAGTCTGGCTGCTGTGGAGGCGGACTCAGGTGGACTCAGGTGGACTCAGGTGGACTCAGGTGGACTCATTTTTTGTCTTTTTTTGTCATTCTTTGTAATTTTTTTGTAATTTTTTTGTCATTTTTTGTCACTTTTTTTGTCACATTTTTTTTGTCATTATTTGTAACTTTTTTTTTTTTAATTTTTTTGTCATTTTTGGTCATTTTTTTGTCAAATGTTTTGTCATTTTTTTGTCATTTTTTGTCACATTTTTTGTCACATTTTTTGTCACATTTTTTTGTCATTTTTTTGTCATTTTTTTGTCATTTTTTGTCACTTTTTTTGGTCATTATTTTGGTCATTTTTTGTCACTTTTTTGTCATTTTTTTTGGTCATTTTTTGGTCATTTTTTGTCAAATGTTTTGTAGTAAGGAAGTGACTTGGTTTCAGCTTTTTCCCCACACACTCTTCCTCATCTTTTTCTCATTTTCACAATTTATTCCCCATTTTTTTTTGTGCAATTTTTTCCCCAATTTTTTCAGAATTTTCTGCCTAATTTTCCTCAATTTCTACACTTTTTTTTTCGCCACAATTTCCCCAAATTGATTTTACAGTAAAATCAGCAGGTCCTCTCCTCCGGCTGCCGCATGTATCATCCTGTGCTTCCTGTTGGTTTGGGCCGAGTGTTTCCCTGGGATTGACCTGACAGGCGCTGCAGGTCTGGCCAGTTCTCCTCGATTAAAAGGCACCACCATCATTTTAAGATGAACTTGGTGATGATGTATCGGCCCGTCTCCGCTCACAAGAACGTTTGGGGAATAAATCTAAACTAAACCTCACACAGAGAGGAGCGAGGCTGTTTCCTGATGAAGTCCTCTGTGTCTGGGACGTCCCGGGGATAAAGTGGGACACTGAGCGCCGTGTTCCACATAAAGGATGACTTGGCTCAGATCTGAGGAGCCGGGCCGGGCTTCGTCTCTGGGGAGGGAGGAACGTGGAGGAACGTGGAGGAACGTGGAGGTAAATGTCGGCGAAATGTGGAAACTGCTCCTGGAGGATCGTTAACTTTTGCACGGGAAAACTTTGACCTCTGAACCCTGGTCTTGAGCTTTTTTGTCCCTTTCTTTTGCTTTGAGCTTGGAGCCGAGCTGTTGTAACATTATTGTTCAGCCTTGATCGTTTCTTCTGCTGATGAAGTTCTGATCTGGATTTCCTGGACTTTGTTGTGGAACAAATAGAACTCAGAAGGTCAGTGCTGGATCGAATGCTCCGGAGGGACGTCTGCTGTGAGTTTGTGTAGATCTATGAGTTGGTTTGACTAAAAATACAAATAATCCTAATCCTTAAGGTTAACCCCTTAACTCCCACCTGAACCGAGCACATTTTCTCCAGTTTGGCTTTACCCCAGTCCAAAAGCTTCTGGAAAAAAGGTGTGGAAATAGCAATAAAACAATGATGGAAATGTGACAAAAAAGTGAGAAAACATAGACAAAAAAGGGATGAAAAATGTATGAAAAAGTGCCAAAAATGTCACAAGAAATTGACAAAAAATTGACGAAAAAATTCCAAAATATGCTAAAAAAATGTACAAAAAAATGTGACAAAAAATGGACGAAAAAATGGACGAAAAAATGACAAAAATGTCACAAGAAATTGACATTAAATTGACGAAAAAATGACAAAACGTCACTCTTGCAAAAGAGATTATTAATCTCAATGAGTTTTTTACCTGGTTAAATAAAGGTTAAATAAAAAATAAAATAAATAAAAATGTCACAAAAAAATTACAAAAAATTGATTAAAAAAATGGACCAAAAAATGTCAAAAATGTGACAAAAAATTGATTAAAATTGACGAAAAAATGCTAAAAATTTGACAAAATGTGACAAAAAAATGACAAAAATTTGATTAAAAAAATGCCGAAAAAATGACAAAAATGTAACAAAAAATAAATTAAAAATTGATGAAATAAATGACGAAAAATGACAAAAATGTGACAAAATGTGACATAAAAATTACAAAAATGTGACAAAAAAGTTACAAAAATTAGTTGAATACCCAACAAAAAAATGTTTGGAAAAAAATCTGATGACGTGAGGAAAAAGATCCTCTCGGTTCAGGCGGGAGTTAAGCGGTTAACCATTTCCCCGGCCCTAACCTTCATTTGTGTCATGATATCTCCCGTTTTCACAGCAGACTGTCCCTCCGGAGCGATCTACGATCTAGCACAAACTCAGAAGTGTCACATTAGCTTCTGAGGGCTGCACGATGCACCTTTATCGCGCCTCATGTTCTCCAGTCAGACTAACTGAGCATTGAAGAGGTTCTTAAAGTAAGGAGGTCCCGTCAGTAGGAGGAGCTTGAGCCCCCTCCTGACTGACGCCCTCTCCAGGACAGTCCCAGGTGTGGGATAAGGTGACCAGTCAGTAGGGGGCGCTGTCTCTCCCTACTGACTGACAAATCCAGGTCTTTCTAAAAGAACCGTCTTCAATAAGTCACACTTATAGTCCTCAGCTTCGTGGTTGTATAAGCTACGCAGCGGCGGAGTGATCTGCTAGAAAATAGTCCCTTTTTCATAGTTCTAGTGAGGAGAGGGCTGACATCTCCAGGTGTGGTCAGTGAGGAGAGGGCTGACCTCTCCAGGTGGACCGTGTGGTCAGTGAGGAGAGGGCTGACCTCTCCAGGTGGACCGTGTGGTCAGTGAGGAGAGGGCTGACCTCTCCAGGTGTGGTCATTGGGTGATCACAGATATGAGCGGTTCTGACGTGGTTTCTGCTGGTCAGAGATATGAACGTTGGCAAGTTTACTGAACGTGTCCAAAGAGACTTAACTTTTCAATCTGCCAAACCATTTGTAAGCCTTTAGTCGCTACTGTAGCCAGAAAAAACAGATACCATTTTATTTAGTTTGGTACAGGGTGGCATATTCTGCAGTGTAAGTTATATTTCTATAAATGGTCAATACAAGTTTAAAATCTTTATTTAAAAATCGAAAATGTAACAATATTTGATCCTTTTGTAATATAATTAAGAAAGACTGTATCTTCTGTTGTACAGAGCCTGATTTGGATTCCACATTATGTACAAATCCTTTACTCTGTCCACTCTGTGGTGAAACTGAAGCCATTAGAACTACAGTTCTAAAACAAAATTAAAGTTTCGTGTTTAATCAATGTAGTTGTCCTTCATATGCACTACAAAAAAGTGGATTGTTTGAGTTAATTAATCATAGAATCTACGTGTTCTGTTGCGCCGGCCGTGTTCCGTGGCCCCGTGAACTCTCACCTTTTTCACTATATATGTGTTTGCATGTTTTCTGAGAACTCCATAAAACGCCTCTTTGCCTCGCGCAGATTTGTGTCTTGTTGCTGATGAAGCTGAAATGTAATAACTGAGTCCCCTGATGTTTAACCCCTTAACTCCCACCTGAACCGAGCACATTTAAAAAAAAAAAATGACCAAAAGGTAACAAAAAGTGATAAAAAATTGACGAAAAAAATGAAAAAAATGTGACAAAAAATGACAAAAAATGTGACAAAAAAATGACAATAAAGTGACATAATATGTGACGAAAATGTGATGAAAAATTGACGAAAAACTGAAAAATATGTGACAAACAATTACAAAAAAATGACAAAAAAATGACAAAAAATGTGACAAAAATGTGATGAAAATTTGACAAAAAAAGACAAAAATGTGATAAAAAATTAACGAAAAAATGTGACAAAAAATGACAAAAAATAGTTACAAAAATGAGTTGAATACCCAACAAAAAAATGATGGAAAAAGCGAGGAAAAAGATCCTCTCGGTTCAGGCGGGAGTTAAGCGGTTAATCACAGTCTTTATGCAAAATACTATTATTGCAAATCGCCCTTATATTTCCATTCATATTGTAAAAGTTCCCTTCATAGTAAAGTTTAAGCCTTTGTAAATAAAGACAGAGTTTTATTCCTTTGATTTCCTCGTCTTTAACTTCCACAAAGCCTTTTTACACTCGTAGCTCGAGGCCAAACGCGTCGGACACATTTGTCTCACAAAGCTCCTAACGACCTCCCATTAACGGCCGTCATTTACATTTCCTTCGCCAAAGCGCCTTTTCTCCCCATAAATAAAATATCTCCTCTTCTCCCTCTGTACTGGGGGGGTTTAAAGATGTCCGCCCGCCGTCGCCGGCCTTTGTTCGCCTTCGGGATCGCGGCGAGGCGTGAAATCGCTCGGACGTCTCTGAGAACCGGCGCCTCATTGAGGATTCGTGGAGCTCGCGGTGATACCGGAGCCTTGGCGAGCGGAGGGGGATTAGCCAGGGGGGGGTTTGCGTTCCATATTTTGGCAACGGCGCTGAATTTTAATCCGACGCCGCTCGTCTTTTGCCAAAATCGCAGCTTCTTCTTCTTTTTTTTCTTTTTTCGGGGGGAGGTTTAGCCCAAAGAAACGTGTCCAAACTGCTGTCTCTGCTTTTGTTTTCAGACGCGCCTCAGACTCCGACGGGTTTGACGGTCACGAGTTCAAAGAGTTACAAAAAATTGACAAAAATATGACAAAAATGTGACAAAAATGTGGCAAAAATGTGATAAAAAATGACAAAAAATGTGGCAAAAATGTGATAAAAAATGGACCAAAAAATGACAAAAATGTGACAAAAAATGAGACAAAAAATGACAAAAAAATGTGACAAAAATGTGATAAAAATGACAAAAATGAGACAAAAATTGACGAAAAATGTGTCATTTTTCACAAAAATGTGATAAAAAATTATCGAAAAAATGTGACAAAAAATGGACGAAAAATGTGACAAAAATTTGACAAAAAATTTACGAAAAAATGACAAAAATGTGACAAAAATGTGATAAAAATGGTCAAAAAAATGACAAAAATGTGACAAAAAATGACAAAAAATTTGACAAAAATTTGACAAAAAATGGACGAAAAAATGACAAAAATGTGACATAAATATGATAAACATTTTTTTTTTAAATGACAAAAATGTGTTAAAAAATTTACGAAAAAATGACAAAAATGTGACAAAAAATGACAAAAAATTGACGAAAAAATAACAAAAATGTGACAAAAAATGACGAAAAATTGACAAAAAAATAACAAAAAAGTTACAAAAATGAGTTAAATACCCAAGAAAAAAATGATGTTCAGGCGGGAGTTAAGAGACGCTGAATTTTAATCCGACGCCGCTCGTCTTTTTGCCAAAATCGCAGCTTCTTCTTCTTTTTTTTTTTTTTCGGGGGGAGGTTTAGCCCAAAGAAATGTGTCCAAACTGCTGTCTCTGCTTTTGTTTTCAGACGCGCCTCAGACTCCGACGGGTTTGACGGTCAAGAGTTCGCAGGAAGTGACCGAAGGAAACTCGTCTAATCGTATTCAGGGCTCGGATTTGCAGTTTTATCATTTCAAACACGCCCTGAAGCTTTACTTTTACTCCCGCGACGCAAACACGACTCAAACCGGAAAGGACGTGTTTTAAACTCCAGAGTTGGCAGATTTTCTTGTAATTTGTGAATCGTGATCTTTAAAATGAGCTGTGCTGCTGTAAACCAAGGTCAGAAAGATGCACACGCTGGAAAAAGTACCACCTTAAAGGGATGTTTCAGGATGTTTGACACAGGGCCTCATTTCCTCGTTATCCAGAGTGTTGCTGATTTCTGGAGATATTTTTTTTCTTAAATTCATGCAGTTCTTATATTTGAAGAGCTTAGTGTCTAGGGCTGGGAACCGTTAAACGGTTCCTACTTGGTACCGACCGAAAAGCTCCGGTAGGGGGCGGTATCGAAAAACTTGTTTTTTGTGTGCTAATTTTCGGTACTTTTTCTCTCCAAACATCAATAAATGATCTAGGGATGCACCGATACCACTTTTTCTAAAACCGATACGAGTACTTTGATCTAAGTACTCGCCGATACCGAATACCGATACGAGTACAAGGCATTTTCTTCAACGTTCTTACTTTTTTCACTGATTGGTTTGTAATTAGTTAATTTACTCATTTACATTTCCTTAAGTAAAGTCGGCGACACATTTAAGAGCAGTTATATCAGAATTCAGCTGATGCCATTTATTATTTATTTTATTTTCATTCAGTATGATTTTTAATTTTATATTTTTATGTCTCTGTCCATCACAGACAGAAAAGTCCATGTCCTAAAGCTCCTCAATGCCTGAGCTTTATTCATTTATGTGTTTTTATTGAACAATAGTATTGAGATGTTCCTTAAATGGTCTCTTTTCGTCTGTACTTCAGCTCCTGTAGATTTTCTCGTGTGTTTGTAGTAACTTAGCGAGAAGCTACAGCGTTTTCATTGTTCTGCTGCAGCTCATTTTCCCTCAATATAAACATGCTGTATGTCTTTAGTTTGGATTTTCTGAGGACTTTTTAGTCGCTGGGTTAGTTTTTCAGATGAATAAACCCCTGGGCATAAAACGGCGTCAGAATGGCCAAAACTGCTAGCCGCGAGTTAGCAATGTTAGCCTGTATGTTGTAAACACTGCAGACGTTTAGCTCTGGTTAAATCCAGCTCTGACTCTGGTTTAGAGAGCGCAGTCTGTAATAAAGTCAGCTCTATGTGGATTATTGTGTTTACACTAAACTATTCTCCAGTTTGTTGCTTCTTCTCTCCTCAGCTGAGAGCTGCGCCTCGTAGCTGCGCCTCGTAGCTGCGCCTCGTAGCTGCGCCTCGTAGGTGCGCCACGTCAAATGGTATCGGTTTCTGGTATCGGGACCTCATGAATGAGTACGAGTATGAATACAAGCATGTGGTATCGGCCCGATACTGGTATCGGTATCAGTGCATCTCTACTCATGGCCCATGTTCTTTATTTTGTGAGTTATCGTCTCATTCAGTTTTACTTCTTGTATAACATGAATCCATTTTTTAATATCCAGTGGATTACTGTTTTTCCACTCCTTTGTTATGATCTTTCGAGCTGTGATTCTGAGAATTTGAAAGATATATTTTTCATCTGAGTGTATATTAATTGGGGTTTTTCCTAATATAATATTTTCTGATTTTAAGTCAAGTTTCTTTCCCAGTATCGCTTCAATGATGTGAAATACTTCTTTCCAGTGAGGTTGTATTGTTTTACAAGTATAGAAAATATGTGTAATTTGCGTTTTCCTCTCCACAATTCCTCCAACATTTACAATCTGCCCCTTTATATTTGCTCATTCTGGAGTCAAGAAGTATCTCATCTCAAAAAGAGTTCTTTTTCACTGGAAATGACACAAAATCCTCTAAGTGAGACAGACTGTGCTTGTTCCGTTTGTCGATAAGAACCTTTATCTTCGCTGTGTCAGTTTGTGCTGCAGTGACAAAGTTCTGAACTCGTCGTTTTGTCTGGAATCCCCCAAAACACGACGTTAAATCTGAGTCTGGCTCGAGCTCATGACGGCTGGTTTGTTCTCGTTTCCTGTTTACCGGCTTATCTGCAGAGACGTGTCAAAGCTCTTCAGATCCGTATCAGAAACGTTTGCTGAGTCTGAGTCGACATCCTGCTCAGGACCAGCTCCTTCCCCCTCGGGCCAGAGTCAGAGGAGCGTTTCAGGTGAAAGAATCTGTGTGAGGAACACCAGGAATCAGAACCTCAGAGTCACGGAGGGAGAACTCGAGACCGTCGCACGAGTTTCTTCCTGTGAGCTCATCGCCCAGTCTGTGATGAGGAAATGTGCCGCTCAGGGCGCTGGATATTTGGTTTCTTTTGGGTGTTTGGTTCACCTGAGCAGGAGGAGGAACATCTGCAGGATTCACCGTCATCCAAACTGAGCTGCTGAACCCTGGACTGAAGAACAGCCCCGGACTCTGACACTTCCACATGTTTAACCTCTTAACTCTCGCCTGAACGGATCCCATTTTCTCCAGTTTGGCTTTACCCGAATCAAAAAGCTGCTTGGGAAAAGAGCACCAAAACAGTCACAAAAAATGAGGAGAAAACAAGGATGTAAACGCAACAAAAAAGTGACAAAAATTCAACAAAAAAGTGACAAAAACTCAACAAAAAAATGACAAAAATTCAACAAAATGTGACAAAAATTCAACAAAATGTGACAAAAATTCTACACAAAAATGTGACAAAAATTCAACAAAAAAAAGACAAAAATTCAATAAAATGTGACAAAAACTCAATTAAACAAACAAAACAGTTACAAAAAATTGAAAAAATACGAGAAAAAGTGACAAAAATAGTGAGAAAAAAAGACAAAAAAGCGATGGAAAAGGGGGCAAAAATATGACGAAAATGCAACAAAAAAATGCAAAAAAAATGATAAAAAAGCGATAGAAAAAATGACCAAAAATGTGTAAAAATGCGTTAAAAAAATCAATGACAAAATTCAACAAAAATTTACAAAAAATCAACAAAAATGTGACAAAAATTCAACAAAAAAACTAACAAAAATGTGGCAAAAATTCAACAAAAATGTGACAAAAATTCAACAAAAATGTGGCAAAAATTCAACAAAAATATGACAAAAATGAAAAAAAGAAAAAAAAACATACAAAAGGTGTCTCAACACAGCAACAACGCGAGGAAAAAGATTGTGGGTCTTAGCTTTCAAATGAGGTGTTGCACAGACCTATACAAAAATGCAAAAAAAAAAAGATTAAAAAAAGCAATAGAAAAAAACGACAAAAAATGTGATGGACGTCGAAAAATGCCAAAAAAGTTATAAAAATGCACTACAAAGATCAGTTTTGTTGGTCTTAGCTTTCAAATGAGGTGTTTCTCTGACCTATAGCTCTCCAATCAAGAAACTGGGGTGGGAGTTAAGAGGTGTCAAGTATCATTAAAGTACTGGTGTCGGGGAACAAACTGTACCGGACCTGTTTTCCATACAGTTTATAGAGTTTATAGAGTTTGGCTACAGAAAATCCGTCGTGTTTTGGCCAAACGTCTTGAAAAGAGAACGGGGAACGTGTTGGTGAGAAAAGTTTGTCTCAGAAAAGAGGAAACCCCGTGTTCTCCTTTCCCCCTCCTCCTCCCTCCGTGATCTCTTAGCGTGTAGCGTGTGTGTAGCGTGTTCAGCGCCGGCGGTTTGACACGGCTCTGCGGGTTTCAGAATCAACATGACACTTCCGCCGCAGAGAGAGAAGGGCGGGAGATGAAACGAGGGGAGGGGGGGGGCGTGATGTTTACTCTGAGGCAACAGCAGGTCTCTGTGACGAGGGGGGGGGGTCACAGTCACAGACATGAGAACGGCAGGGATGGCACATGGAGGGTCACTTAGTTTAGGTAAAAGAGCCACTGCAGGCGAGTGTGGGCTCTAGCATATGAACTTTGACCTGGAATAAAAAAAGATACATTGTCTGTGTCCGACAGTCCACCCTCGTCCTAGTCCAGCCTTCGCTCTCTCTTTCAACGTGAAATCTCTACAAAACCTCATGTTCACTTTTATTCCGAACATAAACTGGACTGAGGTCTGGACTTTGCCCAGCAAGTTTTTTCTCACCAATAAAATAAAATAAATCTCCTTCAAAATTGTTCACAAGTTTTACCCGGTAAAACAGTTTTTAAGAAGATTCAAGACTTGGACATCAATTGCACGTTTTGTGGATCCAGAAACTGTTTCTCATTTATTTTGGAGCTGTTCAGTAATTCAGAAATGTTGGAAAGACGTCACATGTGTTTTTGTGTCTTAAGGGGAGACACTGCAGGCAAAACTCTATTTTTTCAGTTTTCAGGTTTTGGGCCAAATTGGTCTCTGAACATATAAGCTTTCACCCGGAAACAGAAAATATACCGAATCTTCACAAAAACATGTTCATTCATATTCATATTCAATGTTCCCCCATAGTCTTATATGGGAGAACACAATTTCAAGGGCCTTTTTCTCAAAACACATTTTTCTGTCATTGTGGCGACACTATGTCCACGTCAGTCGGACCTAAAGACTTCACATTTTCCAGCCTTGGACTGAACAATATTTGGAACAATTTTTCAGAGGGATTTTTTATTATTTAATCCTTAAGCCCCATTTATTGAGTTTTGAATGTCAAAAAATAAGGCGAAAATTACATTTTTGGAATTTTTTCCACTAAAAACAGCTTATTTTAAAACTAAACAAGAAATCCTAAATCCGCTCTGAGAAAGTCTTGGCAACTCATTTATCAATAAAATGAAACCATAAATTTGAATGTAGCTCTGTCCATTATTCAGATTTCGTCGCCGAAAAGATGGGAAATTTGGGGCATTTTTAGGCATAAAACACCTTGTTCTTATATGAAAAGATAAAATGACAGAAAACTTGCAATGTATTTTTTTTCTCACATTTATGTCAGTGATCGACAGCAACAGTTTCAAATTGATATCTGTAAATATACATTTTTTTCCCTATTCACCTGCAGTGTCTCGCCTTAAGTTACGCAACAATTATAAAATGTATTATGAGTATGTCGCTCTTGGGTTCTTTACAAGTGACTTAATGAGTCCTGACAAGATGTTTATTGTTAACCTAACTAGGGCTGTGCAATTAATCAAAATTCAATTACGATTTCGATTATTACACTAAGCGATTATTAAATTAGCATAATCGAAATTATTTATTTATTTATTTTTTCACTTTTTTTTCATTTTTTTTTTCTTTTTTGCAAAGCAGACTTACATTATTTCAGGCCGCTGGGATTATTTTCCCTTCGCATTTCATGTGCCACGGCTCAAAAACAAACTGCGCTGTGTGATGATGTCATCAGGCCGCGCTGCTCAGTTTGCTTGCGCAGGTGTGAGGGCCGGCCAGCAGGGGGCGGGTGTGAGGGCTGGCCAGCAGGGGGCAGGTGTGAGGGCCGGCCAGCAGGGGGCAGGTGTGAGGGCCGGCCAGCAGGGGGCGGGTGTGAAACAGAGACCTCTCCTTAATCGAGGCAAACTTGAAATCATTTGTACTTTTATGACTGTTCAAAAAACATAAAATATTCAGCATAGTTGTTTGATTAATAAATAAATAAAATAAAGGTAGACTTTTTTTTTTTTAACAACAAATAATCGTTTGAATAATCGGGATTTCAATTATGACCAAAATAATCGTGATTATTATTTTTCCAATAATCGAGCAGCCCTAAACCTGACCATTATTTTGGCTAAATGTTATATTCATAAGTGTAAATTTGCAAACAAAGCCCCTGTATTTTATGTTTTTCAAAAAGTTCTTGATATGTATATAAAAAGCGTTGAGCCATGTACTAACAGAAAGGCTGCGAAAACCATTGATATCTGGTCACAATATATGTAGAGTTTATTTTGTTTGTAAATTTCCCTTCCCCCTGGCAAGTTTGATGTATTTTGCACAAATTACCTCGTGTTTTTTTATGTATGTGCAACATTTCAATAAAAAAATAAAAAAAAATAAAACAAAAGTCCACCCTAGTCTGTCCCTAACCCGCCGTTCACTGTAGCAGGAGAAGAACCTCTGGCCCCCAAGATGATTCTGAGAAATATGATTCTGTAAATAAGATCAAATACCTGTTAAAGTGTCAGTATTTTAAAAAATGTCCTGTCAGAACATCCCGCTCTGTCATGTATAATGTTAAACAGTCATTCTACTGCAGTGTTTCTCAACCCCTGGGGGTACTCGAGGACCTAGCAGGGGGTGCTTAAAACTATTTCAGATTGAAAAAAGGGGGAAATTGAACATAATTTTAAAAGGAAAAGATATGTTTTTGACCGCAACATTGTCCTTTTTCTTACAATTCCATTTTTAAGTAGTTACTTTCTAAATAAACTGCAACAACCCTGAGGTAGGGGGTACACGAGACGATAGAGGTTGGGAACCACTGCTCTACTGGGGGGTCGGGGCCCTAAAGTGGGTCATGGAACCATTTTCAGTGGGTCGTGAGTCTATAGGGAACTTTTATTCAATATTTTCCATCTGTGTTAAAGTGAATGTTATTGGGTTGTTTTGATCATAATTTCAGTCTTAAAGAGAAATCTACTGCTTGTTTGGAAAATACAATATTTTATACGATTTATTTGGGTCCTCGGTGGATCCAAAGCCACTTAAGAACCACTGATGTAAAACTTTTGCCGTAAATAGTTTGTTACTTTCGGTTCGGCCCTGGGGTGTTTTGGTGATGATGTAAACTTGCCGACTCCTGCTCAGTGCAGTCGACTATAAAGTCACTGATGTTGTTGGCGATTCGGACAGAAGCCGCTACTTTCTTGAGCTCAAAGACCTGCAGACAGTGGGTCAGAGCCCGGTGTCCGAACACCTGCAGAACGAGCGACTCCGTCTGATAAAAGTTCAATAAACTCCGGGAATAAAGTATTTCTGTGATAAAGACCAAACTCAGAGACAGTGGAATATTTATGGATAAACACGAGTCAGATACTTTATATTTAACATGGATTTTACATGAATGGAGGTCAGTCAAAAAGGTTAGCAGCTAACGTTAGCATCTTGTCACCGTAGCCGTTTATATTTGAGTCATTTCTTCGTGAGAAACACAAACACACGACTGAAACATCTGATTTAACTCAGTCGTGTTTAGACCTGTCTCTGTCAGGCTCTTCTCCGACTCCCCCAGTGCATTGTGGTCTATATTGACCCGTTTAGTGACCGCCGCTGCTCACTACGTTTCAGAATGCATTGTGGGAAATTTTGAGTGCAATACTTTTTTCCCTCTGGACATTCGGACACGCCTACAACATGTGACCACTATATAGTCCCTATATAGTCACTATATAGTCACTATATAGGGAATATATAAGGGAATAGTGTGGACATACAGACACCCCTACAACACGTTACCACTATATAGTCACTATATAGTGGATATAAGAAAATGTATAAGTTAAACATGATAGAGAAGAATAGAACACTTGAATGAAGACTATTAGAAAAGAAGTTGATCGAGGAAACATAGCATAGTTTCTGATTGTTGAAGTTTAGGTTTTGTGCTGAAGTGTTTCCATCGTTGGTATTAGAGAAAGTGTATAATGTGTCATGTTTGGACACAGAGTCACAGTTTGTAAAAGGGTTTAGAGGCAGAATAAGTCTTGGCTTCAGCCTAAACCCCTTTCGGTCAGGCATCATTTAGATTAAATTCTTAATGTATGTGTTTTCTTATTGTATAATGTCTAAGATCTTTGGAAAACATGTGACATGAGATTTAAATGTTCATAATGACCGAGGAAAATAAATTAACTAACTAAATATAGGGAATATATAAGGAATAGAGTGGACATTCGGACACCCTACAACATGTGACCACTATATAGTCACTATATAGGGAATAAATAAGGGAATAGAGTGGACATTCGGACACAGCCCTCGTCTCCACAAAGCCATGTTTAACCTCTTAACCTCCACTGTAACCGAGTTCCTTTGTATCCAGTTCAGCTTTACCCAAATCTAAAAGGTTGCAGCTTATAGGCCAGTGTATCGCCTCATTTGAAAGCTAAGGCCTACAGAACTCATCTTAACGGATCTTCTTCTTCACGTTGTCGTCACGTTTTTGACTTTTAATCATTGCTTTTGTGCTGTTTTTGTCACATTCCTGTCACTTTTTCATCTCTGTATGTGTTTGGTTTGGTTTTGGTTGTGTTTGGTTTGGTTTTGTTTGTATTTGGTTTTGTTTTGTTTGTATTTGCTGAATATTAAACTCACTCTGAGGTTAAAGGTCGTTCCTGTTCTGATCATGTTTGTATTTGCTGAATATTAAACTCACTCTGAGCATAAAGGTCGAGCGTTATCGACCGGCTGTGTCCTGTTTTAACCGTGTTGTTATTGACCCGAAACGCGTCGATGAAACCGGCCTGACCCACAAACACAAACAGCTGGTGTCAGACGTTCACCTTCAGCTCACAGTTATTTTACTTTGTGAACAGTTGTTTATCGTAAATCTCTTTCAAATCTTTTTTTTTATCTAATCTCGTGCTGCAGCCACTGTTGTAATGGATGAGTCTGAGGATTATGAATGGATGAATGAGTGAGTGTTTGTCGGAGGCTTTTGGTGCTTTAAAAAGTCACAAGCAAGAGTTTGTGTGAACATCTGAAAGCTAAGAACCTCAGTTTGGTTTATTTATCTATTGGACAGAGACATGTACAGGAGCCCCTCCTGGAGCCGCCGCCTTAACCTGGTGGAGGGTTTGAGCCTGAAGGATCCTGGAGCTCTGTCGTCGGGGGTTCGTTCCCCTGTAGGGTTTCCCATAAGTGACGGGTCAGAAGCTCCTCATGAAACCAACAGGCCCGGTTAGATCCATTTGGCCAGGGGTGTCAAACTCAAATACACAGTGGGCCAAAATGTAAAACTTGAACAAAGTCGCGGGCCAGCATTGAACAAATGAACCTTTTAATATGGACCAAAACAAGATTTGCTTTAACATTGAATATGGAACAAGCAACACTTATTACTATACAATATATAACTTAATAGTCCAGATATGCAAAATCGAATTTCAAATAAATAAAAAAAACATCAGTGACATTCATTTATTAAAAAAAAATAATAATAATAATAATTTTAAAAATAAAATAACAATAATAAATCAATCAACCATTCAAGCCCATGTCTTGGAGTAGCAAGAAAAAGTGCAGACAATGTTAATTATTGCTCAGTTTGCTACACACTGATCTAATCTGATTTGCCCAAACCAGACACCTGGCATCTCTTCTTGGATGATCGTTCATCAATGTCTGGGCTCAGGCTTTGAGCTGAGGCTATCCTCAGTGAGCAAGGCATTATGGGATTTGTAGTATTAGCGATGAATGAATGCGCTGTATAATACCGGTGGGCCAGCTCGAGTAGTCATTTGGTATAGCCTCGCGGGCCAAATATGATTACATTGCGGGCCAGATTTGACCCGCCGGCCAGAGTTTGACACCTATGCTTTAGGCCATCCTTCTGTGGACCCACCACCTGCAGGGGGCGCCATGTGGGCTCCAACAGCTGCCCCCACCACCTGGAAACGGACAAGTTGAATAGGATGGTGGGTGGATGGATGGATGGATGGATGGATTGTTGGATGGATGGATGGATGGATGGATGGATTGGATGGATGGATGGATGGATGGATGGATGGATTGGATGGATGGATTGGATGGATGGATGGATTGGATGGATGGATGGATGGATGGATGGATGGATTGGATGGATGGATTGGATGGATGGATGGATGGATGGATGGATGGATGGATTGGATGGATGGATTGTTGGATGGATGGATTTGATGGATGGATGGATTCGATGGATGGATGGATTCGATGGATGGATGGATGGATTTGATGGATGGATGGATTCGATGGATGGATGGATTCGATGGATGGATGGATGGATTCGATGGATGGATGGATGGATTTGATGGATGGATGGATGGATTTGATGGATGGATTCGATGGATTCGATGGATTCGATGGATTTGATGGATTTGATGGATTGTTGGATGGATCGATGGACGGGCGGGCGGACGGGTGGATGGATGGATAGATTCGATGGATGGATGGATGGATTGTTGGATGGATGGATTGATGGATGGATGGATGGATGGATGGTTGGATGGTTGGATGGATAGATGAATGGATGGATGGATTCGATGGATGGATGGATTTGATGGATTTGATGGATTGATGGATGGATGGGTGGATGGATGGACGGTTCAGCCGCTGAGCTTTAACGACTGGATCCTGCACTGGCAGCGACTGAGTGCCTTGACTTCATCAGGGATTGAGGAAGTTGATTTTCAAAGTGGTTTAAACTCCAGGGGGAAAAGTGAAAATGAAATGGGGGAAAAAACGAAAACAAGTGGGAAAAAATGTGGACAAAAACCGGGGAAAAGGAAATGGAAATATGAAAAAACAAGTGTGAAAACTTGTGGAAATATTGGATGGAAATTGAGGAAAAAAGTATGTGGGGGAGAATAAATATGTTTCCATCATTGTCATCGAGAAAGTCCAGACAAATGTTGAGGTCCTCATTGTTGTCAGTATCTCCCAGCCCTGAGCTGATCTGAACACGTGTCAGAAAAGTTCCTCCTGCAGGTTTTTCCACATTCGCCGATCGTCCAGTGGGAAACTCTGAGTGTAAAGCCCGTTCTCCCTGAAATAATCCCAAACCGGGCTAAACTTCGAGAAGCCGCGGTGTAATTTTGGTCAACCCGAGTCCGTAATGACGGGTCCGGAGCAGAGGGAGCCTGTGCCCCGAGCCGGCCCCCGTTTCCCATGAGCCTCCTGGGCCGCCTGCGCTCGGCCCATTTGTTTGAACTGGCTGCGACCGAACGCAGGCTCCATCAGATCCAGAGTCATTACTGTAATTATCTTCTATATTTAACCCACAGAAACCAGGACGCGGAGGAAGCGGCGCTGCCCGGCGCTCCCACACTTTTCCACCAGCGGCGCAGGATTAATGTGGATTCGTAAATGACCGTGTGAGCGTTTGAAGCCCGTTCGGACAAACTCAGGGTTCTGTGTCGTGTTGTGTTGACAGACCTGCTGTGATCTTTGTTTGTGTCAGTGGTGCAGATGATGATCGGGAGGTTTGGGGGTTTGAATCCCAGCTCCTGAAGATGCACACTGTTGTTATGTCCTTGGGCAAGACACTTAATCTCTTAACTCCCGCCTGAACCGAGAGGATCTTATCCCTCACGTCATCAGATTTTTTTTTTCCATCATTTTTTTGTTGGGTATTCAACTCATTTTTGTAACTTTTTTGTCATTTTTGTCACATTTTTGTATTTTTTTTGTCACATTTTTCGTCAATTTTTCGTCAATTTTTCGTCACATCTTCATCATTGTTTTCGTCTCAGTTTTGTTGCTATTTTCACAGCTTTTTTCCAGAAGCTTTTGGATTGGGGTACAGCCAAACTGGAGAAAATGTGTTTGGTTCAGGAAGGAGTTAAAGGGTTAACCCTCCCTGCCTCCAGGGCCTGTACATTGGTGTGTGAATGAGAGAGTGAATGGGTGAGTGGATCCTTGATAAAAGGTTGTATACACAGTGTATATACAGTTGTATATACTCCTGCAGAAGTGCATCCCGGTGTTACGCCCAAAACTGCCAAGAAATGGGAAATTGGGTGTTCAACTCATTTTTATCACATTTTTGTCATTTTTTTTGGGTCACATTTTTTAATTTTTTGTCAAATTTTTCTAATTTTTTGGTCAAATTTTTATCACATTTTTACATTTTGCATTTTTACCACTTTTCATCAATTTTTCGTCATTTTTTTTGTCAATGTTTTCTCACTTTTTTGTCACATTTCCATCATTGTTTTCGTCTCAGTTTTGTTGCTATTTTCACAGCTTTAAAATAACTGACAGTTTGGGCTGTCACGGTATGAAAATTTTACCTCACGGTTATTGTGACCAAAATTATCACGGTTTTCGGTATTATCGCGGTATTTTTTTAAAATGTGTGTTAATATGTTCAGAAAACATTGATAGTCCTACACAAACTGAAATCGTTTAAAAAAAGTTTAACAGTGTTTATTACATAAAAAAATACAGACAAAGCCTTTTCACATCAAAGTAAAGGAACTATAAGGATGTGTTGTTGATCGTTTTGAGGGTGTTACATGAACTATTTATAGCGTCAGAAACGAAGATAAACCGTCTATATCAGGAACATTGTTGTTGTCCTTCCAGTGAGCTTTTGCTTTGCAGATTTGGGAAAATACCATCATTATTAAATTCATAAAACTGCGGCGAGAGTGAATCTGCCACTGGGAGCCCCGTAACGCATTGTGCCATCGTGCGGAGGTATCCGGACACGGCTTATGCTGGCGGTGGCGCTGCAGCCGCACTATGAGGCGACTCGTTACATTCTCCTTCAACCCAAAGTCCCACATCAGCATTTCAGCTAAAGCGCTAACGTTAACTTACTGCTATAGAGCTGTGGGAGACGGTCACGCTAACGTTAGCTTACTGCTATAGAGCTGAGACGGTCACGCTAACGTGAGCTTACTGCTATAGAGGGAGACGGTCACGCTAACGTTAGCTTACTGCTATAGAGGGAGACGGTTGCGCTAACGTTAGCTTCCTGCTATAGAGGGAGACGGTCACGCAGGAGAGTCAGAGGTTCGAAGTATTGCTGCATTTGCTGACACTTTTTCCTGCACGCTCCACAAACTGAACTCTGAGGCTGACAGATCCTGCTCTGTCGTGTCGGACATGATTCCAGCTTCGAGAAAGTTTTGTTCGGGTTGCAAACAACAAAGTGCGCATGCGCGGAAACCGCAGCAGATGAGACGGTGGCTGGTGAGGCTCACCGTGCCGACACCGCGGGTGCGGTTATTCACCGAGATAATAATAAAAACACAAAACAAGACGGTCATTTTCACCTTCAAAATTTTTACCGGGGTTTACCGCTACACCGGTTACCGTGACATCCCTACTGACAGTAAAGTGCTCCTTCGCCTGAGCGCTTTGACATGAAGCAGAACTTGAGCTTCAGCAGAGTTTTGAGGCGTCCGTGCTGCTTCTGATGTAAACACAGGCCATGCGGTTTTGTGTGGAAGAGGCCGGATCGTAGGAAAATATGTTCGGTTTGTGAGAGACCCTGCTCCGCGTGGACCAGGCCTTAGTCTGACCCTGCTCCGTGTGGACCAGGCCTTAGTCTGACCCTGCTCCGTGTGGACCAGGCCTTAGTTTGACCCTGCTCCGTGTGGACCAGGCCTCAGTCTGAGCTCCTCTTGGTTCTTCAGTCCTTCAGCCGAGCTCACAGACCTGCTGTTCGGGGTTTTACACTTCGTCATAACATTTAAACATGTCCCGGCTCTCGCTCCCAGAATAACCGGGCTCTTATGTAACTCCTCTGTGCTGTGTTTGTGGGGGGGGGGCTCAGAGGGGGGGGGGGACTCGGTGTGTGGCACAGTCTGGTCTCTGCTGCTCCACCTGGGTTTCATCATAACAAAGAACATGGACTCAGTGGATCAGATTCTGCAGCAGATCCTTCCCTAAAGCTCCCGACACCACAGACCTCGGCAGGAGAAAGACTGAGGGAGTCACAGTCGAGGCCATGAGAGAAACAATAAGCCTTTGAACTGGGGAGGCACCGATACCACTTTTTCTAAAACCGATACGAGTACTTTGATTTAAGTACTCGAATACCGATACGAGTACAAGGCATTTTCTTCAACATTCTTTCTTTTTCACAGCAGATTGGTTTGTAATTAGTTAATTTACTCATGTACATTTCCTTAAGTAAAGTCGGCGACACATTTAAGAGCAGTTATATTAGAATTGTGCTGATGCCATTTATTTATTTTGTTTTCATTCAATATAATATTTCACTTTATTACACAGACAGAAAAGTCCATGTCCAAAAGCTCCCAATGCCTGAGCTTTATTCATTTATGTGTTTTTATTTAACAATAGTATTGAGATGTTACTTAAATGGTCTCTTTTCGTCTTTACTTCAGCTCCTGTAGATTTTCTCGTGTGTTTGTAGTAACTTAGCGAGAAGCTACAGCGTTTTCATTGTTCTGCTGCAGCTCATTTTCCCTCAATATAAACATGCTGTATGTCTTTAATCTGGATTTTCTGAGGACTTTTTAGTCGCTGGGTTAGTTTTTCAGATGAATAAACCCCTGGGCATAAAACGGCGTCAGAATGGCCAAAACTGCGCTAGCCGCGAGTTAGCGACGTTAGCCTGTATGTTGTAAACACTGCAGACATTTAGCTCTGGTTAAATCCAGCTCAGACTCTGGTTTAGAGAGCGCAGTCTGTAATAAAGTCAGCTCTATGTGGATTATTGTGTTTACACTAAACTATTCTCCAGTTTGTTGCTTCTTCTGTCCTCAGCTGAGTTTCTGGTATCGGGACCTCATGAATGAGTACGAGTATGAGTACAAGCATGTGGTATCGGGCCGATACCAGATACTGGTGTATCGGCTCTCAAAATGGCTGTAGTGAATGTCTTGAAATAGGCCTCTGTCTCTTTAACCTCTCTTTAACCTAACCCGCCTAAACCGAATGCATTCTGTCCTCTTTTGGCTGTGTAACACCTCATTTGAAGAGACCCACAAAACTGATCTTTTTCCTTGCGTTGTTGCTGTGTTGTGTCACCTTTTTTATGTTTTTTATTCTTTCTTTTTTTTAATTTTTGTGACATTTTTGTTGAATTTTTGTCACATTTTTGTTGATTTTCTATCATTTTTTTGTTGAGTATTTGTCACATTTTTGTTGCGTTTACATCCTTGTTTTCTTCTAATTTTTTGTGGTTGTTTTTTGTGCTTTTTTCCCAAGAAGCTTTTTGATTAGGGTAAAGCCAAACTGGAGAAAATGGGATCCGTTCCCATGAAGGCCAAACATTGTAAATCCTTTCAATGGAAACTAGAATTTCCACTGAGACGAGTCACCTGACAACTCCCAGCATGCACCTCTTTGCAAACATTTGTCTAAAATGTATTAAAAAAATAGAGGTCTGAGGTTCTGTTACAATAGCTCTTGCCGCTAACTGAGGGCCGGTGTCATGTATTTACGGGGCTTTTCTCTCGATCCGACCGGCCCGAAAGTCCGTCGGCCACTGGGGGAAACTCCCGGTTCTCCCGATGGCCGGTCCAGCCCAGGTTTTCATGTTTAGAATCTTCCGTCCCCGTCGTAGCAGCAGCTTCTCGTTCCTCTTTCTGTCGACGCTGCGACTCCCGCTCCGTCTCCGTCACCGATGTTTTAACGGGACCCTCTCAGGCCCCGGTCCGGACGCCTGCTTCCCCGGTGACTCAGACCAGGTTTTTTTTTTTTTCCGCTCCAGTCTGGTCCCAATCCAAACAGCCCAGAGTCTGGTCCTAAAATAACAGCCGCTTATGTAACTTACTGCAAACGACGAGGAGCCAGCGCCGGGCGGACTCCCAGCGGGGCGGGGGGGGGCGAGGGGGGGTTCAGGCTTTATTTGGACTCTGCAGCCAAATGAGGAGAGTGGACGGATCCTGCAGAGCTGAGGCTAAAGGAGAGACGGGGGAAATACGTGTAGAGACGTAGAGGTGACGGCATAAATATGAGGCCCAATGTGTTTGAGACTTGAACCTCTGGCCCCCAAGATGATTTTGAGAAATGTTATTATACAAATCAGAAGTACTTTAATCGTTTTAGAGTTTAACCTCTTACCACCCGCCTAAACCCAATGCATTCTGTCCTCTTTGGCTGTTATATAGGCCTGTGTAACACCTCATTTGAAAGCTAAGACCCACAAAACTGATCTTTTTCCTCGCGTTGTTGCTGTGTTGTGTCACCTTTTGTCACATTTTTGTTGATTTTTTGTCACATTTTTGTCACATTTTTGTCACATTTTTCTTGAATTTTTGTCACATTTTTCTAGAATTTTTGTCATTTTTTGTTGAATTTTTGTCACATTTTTGTCATTTTTTGTTGAATTTTTGTTGCATTTTTGTTGAATTTTTGTCGCATTTTTGTTGAATTTTTGTCACTTTTTAAAATTTTTGTCACATTTTTGTCATTTTTCTGTTGAATTTTTGTCACATTTTTGTTGAATTTTTGTTGAATTTTTGTCACTTTTTTGTTGAATTTTTGTCACATTTTTGTTGAATTTTTGTTGAATTTTTGTCACATTTTTGTCACATTTTTGTTGAATTTTTGTCACATTTTTGTTGAATTTTTGTCACTTTTTTGTTGAATTTTTGTCACATTTTTGTCACATTTTTGTTGAATTTTTGTCACATTTTTGTCACTTTTTTGTTGAATTTTTGTCACATTTTTGTTGAATTTTTGTCACTTTTTTGTTGAATTTTTGTCACTTTTTTGTTGAATTTTTGTCACATTTTTGTCACATTTTTGTCACATTTTTGTCACATTTTTGTCACATTTTTG
Organism: Gobius niger; assembly: GCF_951799975.1. Classification (NCBI taxonomy): domain Eukaryota; kingdom Metazoa; phylum Chordata; class Actinopteri; order Gobiiformes; family Gobiidae; genus Gobius; species Gobius niger. Next base: position 30,883,453 of record NC_136865.1, on the reverse strand, counting down.
TCACATTTTTGTCACATTTTTGTCACGTTTGTCGCGTTTACATCCTTGTTTTCTTCTCATTTTTTGTGGCTGTTTTGGTGTTTTTTCCCAAGCAGCTTTTTGATTGGGGTAAAGCCAAACTGGAGAAAATGGGATCCGTTCAGGTGGGAGTTAAGAGGTAAAATGAGGCGTTACACCTACAGGCTGTAAGCTCCAGTTGAGAAGCTTTTAGATTTAGGTAAAGCGGAACTGGAGAAGATGTGCTTGTTTAAGGCAGGGGGTTAAGTTCTGTAAAAATGTGAGAAACTCTGTCAATTACTTCAAACTTTCCAACTTTCCCTTTTAGTTTTATAGATGGGAGCAACATCCGGGAATCCAGAGTTAACCTCTTAACCCCCACCTGAACATGTTTTCTCCAAATTCTCCAAATGTAAAAGCTTCTTCAAAACTGAGGCAAAAAACGAGAAGGAAATGAGGATGAAAACGCAACAAAAAAAGCTAAAAAGTGACCAAAAAAGCGACAAAAATGACAAAAACTCAACAAAAAAATGTCAAAAATCAGCAAAAAAAAGACAAAAATCCAGCAGAAAAATGACAAAAATCCAGCAAAAAAGTAATAAAAAAGTGACAAAAACACATAAGGAAAGTAAAACAGTACATTTTATTAAAGGGAAAACTTGTTCCTCTATCGTCTATACCCCTACCCTTCTCAGATGTCACATTTAATTGTTGCTGTTGTTGTTTTCTTTAACGCTGAGATGTTTGATTTCCCAGAAAATGTTGTTTCAAACTCAGGCAAAATCATTTTAAGTCTTTTATAGTTTTAGTGCAGTTGGAAGTTTGTTCCGTTCAGAGATAGTTTTAAAGAAAATGTCGATCGTCCTGATGCTGTTTCTCGTTTTGGTCCATTGGCCTCTGACTGTTGTTGTTCTGACTCTGATCAGATGTTCACTGGACAAACGTTTTCAGTGGTGGAGGTGCCACATTATTAACAATCTTGAATAGTAATTTTAGATTGACTGATTTAACTATATATCAGGGGTGCCCAAAGTGGGGCCCGCGGGCCAAATTTGGCTGCCAGAGGGTGACCTACTTTTGCGCTACAGTGTATACCAACTCTCTTCCATTCATTCTCAATGGTAAATATGGATGCAGTACACTTTTTGGCCACCAGCGTCAAATTGGGGGCGCTGTTTCTCTCCTTTCACAAAGTTAAGGAATCACTGTTGTGGTATTTATCAATAACAGAGCGTTGTAGCAGCAACTTTCAAAGTTTTCCGACTTTTATTGCAAAGGTTGTTGACATTAACAACAGTATATGTTAAAAAATTACCTATAAAAGAATTTAGCTGAACTGACACTTACAAAATGATCTAATGTGGCATTTTCTTTGAGTTAACGAATGAGGTAAAGTTACTGGTGTTGCACTAAATGGCTACAATTGTTGATTTTGTTTGACTAAAATTAGGCTTTTTGCTATAGTTACCATTTGTTTTAATATAGCATGTTATTTGCATGGATAGAATCAAATGCAAATGTGGGCTATCGAAAAAATAAAAAGTAAATAAAATAAAGTAACTTTATAATTTGCAGTTAAATGTGTTTTTCATGTTTGACATCGCCGTGTTTGGCCCGCGACTCACAGGCACTTTTTCATTTTGGCCTCGGAGACAAATAGTTTGGGCCCCCCTGCTATATATGATACTGTGGTGATTTCCTCTAGAATCCTAAGTGCTTGTTTATAAAGAGATTCTAAAGGTTTAATTGTGGAGTCAGTGAGGTCATATCATTGCATTGAAGTACGTTTTAGCTCCTTGTATTGTCAATGAATTTCTTATAGATTTAAATGTAAACATATTGTATTGTATTGTATTGTATGGCAAGACCTTTTTGATGTGTTTCTTAAAGCTTAGTTTCGAGTCTAAAATGATGCCACAGTATCTGAACTCATTGACATTATCACGTTTTGTGGCTGTTTGTGCCAAGGACGACCAAAAACAACTGTACGTCTTCATAATCACATTTTTTAGGAATTCTTTGTCCCCAAATTCCTCATTTTCCAGTAATTTTGGATCAGTTTTCTCTGGTTCTCTCATGAAGCTTTTCTGTCATTTAATCAGACATGACACAGTTTCATATAAAAGACTCACGTGTGTCATGCATTGTCATGTTTTGATAGATTTTGATGAAGTTCGGGTGGATTATCTCGTGTTAAAATCCCCCGGCGTTAGTGACGCTGTTCTGGATCTGAGCGATAGAGTTCTAGGGTTAAAGTCACAGTAGTGGGTTCTGTGAAGGTTCTTCCTTCCTTCCTTCCTTCCTTCCTTCCTTCCTTCCTTCCTTCCTTCCTTCCTTCCTTCCTTCCTTCCTTCTTCCCTCTTTCCTTCCTTCCTTCCTTCCTTCCTTCCCTCTTTCCTTCCTTCCTTCCTTCCTTCCTTCCCTTCTTCCCTCTTTCTTTCCTTCCTTCCTTCTTCCCTCTTTCCTTCCCTTCTTCCCTCTTTCCTTCCTTCCCTCCTTCCCTCCTTCCTTCCTTCCCTTCTTCCCTCTTTCCTTCCTTCCTTCCCTTCTTCCCTCTTTCCTTCCTTCCTTCTTCCCTCTTTCCTTCCCTTCTTCCCTCTTTCCTTCCTTCCCTCCTTCCCTCCTTCCTTCCTTCCTTCTTCCCTCTTTCCTTCCTTCCTTCCCTTCTTCCCTCTTTCCTTCCTTCCTTCCCTTCTTCCCTCTTTCCTTCCTTCCTTCCTTCCTTCCCTCTTTCCTTCCTTCCTTCCTTCCCTCTTTCCTTCCTTCCCTTCTTCCCTCTTTCCTTCCTTCCTTCCTTCTGAGCGATATGTTCTGGGGTTAAAGTCACAGTTGTTGGTTCTGTTCAGGTCTCTCTGAAGCCTGTGGTGTTTGTTTGAGCCTCTGCAGCGTCATTAAAGTCGTCTAACCCCGTATTACACTGATGTTCCTCTGATCTCGCCTCTGCATAAACACACACACACACACACACACGATCTTGTACTTCTATCTTAGTGAGGACACTCGTAGGCATAATGTATTGCCCAGGCCCAACCTAAACCCTATTCTAATCCTAACCTTAAAACCACATCTTGACCCTCCAATTGTCCTTCAAATAAGTGAGGACCTCCCAAAATGTCCTCACTTTAGAGAAATGTCCTCACTCAAACCGGTCCTCACAATGACGTAAGTATTTTTTTTATTTTATTTTTATTTCTTTATTTATTTCAGTCATGTTAGTTACATGTTTTCACATTTCAACAACTATACATGCTTTTTTTTTATATATATATATTTTTTATACATGATTGAAAAGGAGCACGATGAAGACAACGCTTATGCTAAGTGCCCCTTTCTTCAAATACAAAAAGTAGACAAAAAAACAAAACATAAATGGTCTGATTCGCAGGTATTATACAATAGCTAAAATAAACAACACAGGTACTACTGTTTTTAAAGTTGAAATCTAATATTTACAGTAGTGTGTAAGAGTTGATATTTGTTGATTTGAACTGTTTGTTAAATCGGAGCACTGTGGAGGAGTTCTTTAAATTCAAGGGCAGGGTGTTCCAGTGGAGAAGCCGATCCGCTTCTGGGTTGTTCTGGCAAAAGGGAGAGTAAAATGAAGTTTTCTACGACTGGATGCATTGGCGTTGAATAAAAACATCAATTGTACAGATTGAGGCAATCGAAAAAATCTTGCTTTATACATTATTATCAATGTTTGTAATTTAATGAGATCTTGTAATTTTAATAGTTTTGATTTTATAAACAGTGGATTTGTATGTTCTCTACATGCGTTTTATTTATTATTCTTATAGCTTTTTTTTGTATTTTTATCAGTGGTTGAATTGTAGTTTTGTATGTGTTTCCCCAAACTTCTGAGCAATAAAGTAAGTGAGGAAGTATTAAAGTGCAGTATAAGACCCTTAAAGATTCACAATTTAAAAAATATTTTACTTTGTGAAGAACAGCAATGTTTCTACATAATTTATTTCTAATACTGTGGACATGAGATTTCCAATTTAATTTTTCATCCAGTGTCACACCCAAAAACTTGAGTTCAGATACTCTTTCAATATTTCTTCCATTTAGAGACAGCTGGATATCCACGTTTAATTCACAATTTGAAAACACCATGAAGTACAAGTACACACACACACACACACACGATCTTGTACTTCTATCTTAGTGAGGACACTCGTAGGCACAATGTGTTACCCAGGCCCTAACCCTAAGGTTAGAGCCCCTTAACCTTAATCCTAGCCCTAAACCCTATTCCAGGGGTCGGCAAGTTTGCTCGGTGTAGGGCCGTTTTTCTTCACCGTCCAAAGACCAAGGGCCGGACCCTCCAATGGTCGCTAGAAGTAAAGCATCACTTTCTACAAATAACAGTGTTACACATCATGTCTGACCGAAATGGGTGTTCAGAAATGTTAAAGGGATTGACAGTGTTTTTCACATTTCAAGAGCATTTTAACTTCTTAACCCCCACCTGAACCGAGCACATTTTCTCCAATTCGGCTTCACTCAAATCTAAAAGCTTCTTGAATAAAGCGTCAAAATAGGGAGGATGAAACGCAACAAAAAAGTGACAAAAATGCGGCAAGAGTTAAAGGGTATTGAAAAAGCGACATCAAAGCGACAAAAACATGACAAAATGAAAACGCAACGAAAATCCGACAAAAAAGCCACAGAAAAAGGGACAAAGGGTGAAGAAAACGCAACCAAACCGACACCAAAAAGTGACAAAAACATGACAAAAAAAAGCAACAAAAATGTAATAAAAAACGCTGCGACAATGCAACAAAAAAGTTACAATCAGTTTTGCAGGTCTTAGCTTTCAAATGAGGTGTTACACTGGCCAAGCTCTCCAGTCGGGAAGCTTTTAGATTTGAGAAAAGCGGAAATGGAGACAATGCGCTTGGTTAGAGTGGGGGGTAAGAGGTTTTTAACTGGCATTTGATCTAGGGCTGCTCGATTATTGAAAAAATAATAATCACGATTATTTTTGTCATAATTGAAATCACGATTATTCAAACGATTATTTGTTACCTTTAAAAAAAATCCATCAAAAAAGTGACAAAAATCCATCAAAAAAAGAAAAAAATCCAGCAAAAAAGTGACAAAAATCCAGCAAAAAAAGACAAAAATCCAACAAAAAAAAGACAAAAAACCAACAAAAAAAAGACAAAAAACCATCAAAAAAAGACAAAAATCCAGCAAAAAAAAGACAAAAATCCAACAAAAAAAAGACAAAAAACCAACAAAAAAAAGACAAAAAACCATCAAAAAAAGACAAAAATCCAGCAAAAAAAAGACAAAAATCCAACAAAAAAAAGACAAAAATCCATCAAAAAAAAAGACAAAAAACCATCAAAAAAGACAAAAATCCATCAAAAAAAGACAAAAATCCATCAAAAAAGACAAAAATCCATCAAAAAAGTGACAAAAATCCATCAAAAAAAAAGACAAAAATCCATCAAAAAAGACAAAAATCCAGCAAAAAAAGACAAAAATCCATCAAAAAAGTGACAAAAATCCATCAAAAAAGTGACAAAAATCCAGCAAAAAAAAGACAAAAATCCATCAAAAAAAAGACAAAAATCCATCAAAAAAGTGACAAAAATCAGAAAATTAGAAAAAAAAATTAAAAAAAGAAAAATTTGGAAAAAAACAAAATATTGAAAAATAAAATGTATTATCGATTTTTTGCCATTATGCTAATTTTGTAATCTTTTACTGTTGTAATCGAAATCGTAATCGAATTTCGATTAATTGCACAGCCCTAATTTGATCTCTGATTTGGGTCATAATATTCCTCAAAATCATCTTGAGGGCCAGAGGCTTCATGATGGACGGCCGGATTTGGCCCCCGGGCCTGACGTTGCCTACCACACTGAAACCACATCTTGACCCTCAAACAGTCCTTCAAATAAGTGAGGACCTCCCAAAATGGCCTCACTTTACAGAAATGTCCTCACTCTGTTGGTTAAAAACTCAAACCGGGCCTCACAAAGACGTATATACAAGAACACACACACACACACACACACACAGGACCCACAGCGTGTCCTCTGGAGGGGGGGGGGGGGTTCAGGAGGGGGCTATTTTTAGCTTCATCGAAAACAAGAATGAGTCCAGAAATAGTGTAGAAGTTGTGAAAGCGGAGCGCGATGCAGGAGCGGCCGTCAGTCCTGTGGTATTTCCCGTTCGTGTTGATTCATTCTCAAACTCTGCGGCTCACGGAAAAATGTCCGAGCTGAAGTTCTGAGAAAGGGATTGTGGGAAGGAATGGCTCGGACTGTTCTGTGTACGGGCCCCGCTCTCCGCTCATGGTAGTAGGAATATAAATACACAGATCTCTGTTCTTCCTTCCTTCCTTCCTTCCTTCCTTCCTTCCTTCCTTCCTTCCTTCTGTCTTTCCTTCCTTCCTTCTGTCTTTCTTTCTTTCTTTCTTTCTTTCTTTCTTTCCTTCTTTCCTTCGTCCCTCTTCCCTTCCTTCCTTCCTTCCTTCCTTCCTCCCTTTCTTCCTTTCTTCCTTCTTTCTTTCCTCTTCCCTTCCTTCCTTCCTTCCTCCCTTTCTCCCTTTCTTCCTTTCTTCCTTCTTTCTTCTTCTTTCTTTCCTCTTTCCTTCCTTCCTTCCTTCCTTTCTTCCTTTCTTCCTTCTTTCTTCCTTCCTTCTTTCCTTCTTCCCTCTTTCCTTCCTTTCTTCCTTCTTTCTTCTTTCTTTCCTCTTTCCTTCCTCCCTTTCTTCCTTCCTTCCTTCTTTCCTTCCTTCCTTCTGTCTTTCTTTCTTTCCTTCTTTCCTTCTTTCCTTCTTCCCTCTTTCCTTCCTTCCTTCCTTCCTCCCTTTCTTCCTTTCTTCCTTCTTTCTCCCCTTTCTTCCTTCCGTCTTTCCTTCCTTCTTTCTTCTTTCTTTCCTTCCTTCTGTCTTTCTTTCCTTCCTTCCTTCCTTCCTTCCTCCCTTTCTTCCTTTCTTCCTTCTTTCTTTCCTCTTTCCTGCCTTCCTTCCTTCTGTCTTTCTTTCTTTCTTCCCTTCCTTCCTTCCTTCCTTCCTTCCTTCCTTCCATCCTTCCTTCTGTCTTTCTTTCTTTCCCTCTTTCCTTCTTCCCTCTTTCCTTCCTTCCTTCTTCCCTCTTTCCTTCCTTCCTTCCTTCCTTCCTTCCTTCCTTCCTTCCTTCCTTCCTTCCTTCTTTCTTTCTTTCCTTCCCTCCTTCTTTCCTTCCTTCTATCTTCCCTCTTCCCTTCCTTCCTTCCTTCCTTCCTTCCTTCTTTCTTTCCTTCTTTCTTTCTTTCCTTCTTTCCTTCTTCCCTCCTTCTTTCCTTCCTTCTATCTTTCCTTCCTTCCTCCCTTCAGTCTTTGTTTCCTTTCTTCCCTCTTTCCTTCCTTTCGTTCCTTCTACCCCTCTCTCCGCTCATAGTAGTAGAAATATAAATACACAGTCCTCTCTCCTGTATCTCCTGAAGACCTGATCCTGAAGCCGGAGCAGAACGTTCTGAGTAACGGCGTGAGAAAGGCTGGAGTTTGTGGTCGGTAAAGATCTGAGGTGGACGAGGAGCCGCAGGAATGTGGAGCCAGTAAAATTACAACGGTTTTAACCGAAAACAGAAGTGACGAGAATGTTTTTCTGCGTGTTTATGGTTTATGTGAAGGCGTCGCGCTGAGAGAAACAAAGTGACGTCACCCTCTGAGCTCCGACCAGTGTGGGGAATCTGAGCTCCGACCAGTGTGGGGAATCTGAGCTCCGACCAGTGTGGGGAATCTGAGCGTCGATGTCTTAGTTTTAAGGTCCCTGTCCCCGCGTATTCATTCATAAATACTGACATGTTTGGTATCCACGTGTGGCAGGAAAGACTCTGTAATCCAAATATGGTCATTTCCTTTGTGGGAGACAGACTCCCAGACAAAGGGACTAAGCTTTAGGGCCTTCTATCCACCCTTCCTCCTTCCCTCCTTTTTCTTCCCTTCCGTCCTTCTTTCCTTCCTTTCTTTTTTTTCTGTCTTTCTTTCCTTCTTTCCTTCCCTCTTTCCTTCTTCCTTCTTTCTTTCCTTCCCTCTTTCCTTCTTCCTTCCTTCTTTCCTTCCCTCTTTGTTTCCTTCCTTCTTTCTTTCCTTCCCTCTTTGTTTCCTTCCTTCTTTCTTTCCTTCTTTCTTTCCTTCCCTCTTCCTTCTTTCCTTCTTTCCTCCTTTCTTTCCTTCCCTCTTCCTTCTTTCCTTCTTTCCTCCTTTCTTTCCTTCCCTCTTCCTTCCTTCCTTCCTTCCTTCTTTGTTTCCTTCTTTCTTTCCTTCCCTCTTCCTTCCTTCCTTCCTTCCTTCTTTGTTTCCTTCTTTCTTTCCTTCCCTCTTCCTTCCTTCCTTCCTTCCTTCTTTGTTTCCTTTCTTCCTTCCTTCCTTCCTTCTTTTTTTCCTTCCTTCCTTCTTCCCTCCCTCCCATCTTTCTTTCCTTCTTTTCCCGACCCTGTAATCCAAATATGGTAATTTCCTGTGTGGGGACAGCCGCGGCTAAAGACGCATGTGCAGACAAAGGGACTAAGCTAAAATTTAAATCTCAAAACAAAGACCAAACAGTCCAATCCAATTTTTTTTTTTTTTTCATTTTTTCCCTTCCCCCCTTTTTTATTATACCTCTTAGCCAATTATCGCCACATTTTTGACTATTTAAATTTTTTAAACCATAACAACGCCGCCCAAGAAGTGACTTCCTGTTTCGATCCAGCTCGCCAAAATAAAAGCACCATCTCATTCATTAGTTCAACTTTCTTTCTGCCAAACTCTTAACAGACAAAACCCTTTAAATGTATGTTTTTTTTTATTATATTCTTGTAATGTTCCTGCTGAACTAATCAGTGAGTCGAGCAGTTTTTATTTTTTATTTTGGCGAGCTGGATCGAAACAGGAAGTCACTTCTTGGGAACTTCTTGACAATTTTCTTTCCTAATTTTTCCCATTTCTTTTACAATTTTTCCAAAACATTTTTTCACCCTCAATTTTTTTTCATTTTTGTTTCACTTTTTGTTTTGTTTTCAATTATTCGCACATTTTTTGACAGTTTATCCCCCAGTGTTCTTTAATAGTTTTCCTATTAAGTCTCCCTTTTTTTTAATACAACTATTCCACTTTTTATATTGTAAATTTGCAGATCTTCCAAACAGCCTTTTCAATATGATCCTGTAGCTCTAATCTCAAATGTATATATTATTTATGATGTCCTTCCCTCTCTTGGAAACACTGAAATGGATAAATTCCTCATTATTTCCTTGTGTTTTCGTGGATGAACCCAGACTCTGACACGTCTCCACAGGCCTCACATTCCTGAAGGACTTCTGTCTGGAGTGTTTTCTCTCCTCAGACGAGCAGAAATCCCCCACATAAAGATAACGCGGAGCTCCTTTGTGTCGATGTAATTATCAGAAACAAAAGCCTCTGGATGATGAGCCTCGTTCCTGAGTCTGGATTCGCTCGCTCAGCGTCTGAGGGGGAGAAACACGGGGAGGGAAATGTGTGCGAGTCGTTATGTTTGTCAAGAACGAGATGAGGCTGATTCCAAATCCTCATTAAAGAGGGGTTTTTTCAGTCCCATAGCACCAGTCTATATCACACTACAATGATGACAAACCTTCTGTTGGTCTGTAAATGCAGTAAATTAGAATAACTGCCTTGTATAAAATGTCTCTCTCAAAATGGCTGTAGTGAATGTCTTGAAATAGGCCTCTGTCTCTTTAAGAACCTCTGACCCTTTCCGACATTTTTTATTTAAATTTGTTTTGGCCGGGGATTTTGTTTTTAATATACCATTTTTGTACCAAACATATGCGCGTATGTTTACATCTTTTTTTAATATGTTAAAATTCAATAAAAATGTTCTTGATTTAACCCCTTAACTCCCACCTGAACCGAGCACATTTTCTCCAGTTTGGCTTTACCCCAATCCAAAAGCTTCTGGAAAAAACGAAACTGAGGCGAAAACAATGATGGAAATGTGACAAAAAAGTGAGAAAACATTGAAGAAAAAGTGGCAAAAATGTCACCAAAATGTCACAAGAAATTGACAAAAAATGGTCAAAAAAATGACAAAAATGTGACAAATAAATGACAAAAATGTGATAAAAAATTGATAAAAAATTGACAAAAAAATGACCAAAAAATGACAAAAATGTGACAAAAAATGAAAAAAAAAAATGACGAAAAAATGACAGAAATGTGACAAAAAAGTGCGAAAACATCGACAAAAAAGTGACAAAAAATTGAAGAAAAAGTGGCAAAAATGTCACAAGAAATTGACAAAAAATTGTCGAAAAAATGACAAAAATTTGATTAAAAAATTACGAAAAAATGACCAAAATGTGACAAAAAATGACAAAAAGTAAAAAAAATGAGTTGAACACCCAACAAAAAAATGATGGAAAAAAATCTGATAAAAAAATTGACAAAACAATTACAAAAAAATAGCGAAAAAATGACCAAAAGGTGACCAAAGATAAGAAAAAAAACGACAAAAAATTCATAAAGAAATTACAAAAAATTGACGAAAAAATGACAAAAATGTGATGAAAATTGACAAAAAAATGACAAAAAAGTTACAAAAATGGGTTGAATACCCAACAAAAAAATGATGGAAAAAAATCTGATGACGTGAGGAAAAAAATCCTCTCGGTTCAGGCGGGAGTTAAGAGGTTAAAAAAATCAACCGTCCAAACGGAGTAAAAACAAATCGAGATTTTATTTTTTGTCCGTATCTCCCAGTCCAATGATGGGCCGGTGTTTTGTGTATGATGTTGTATTTGTGGTCTTGGTGGATGGTGTTTTCTTCAGGTCTTCAATAGTTTTAACTGAACACGATATAAACTTTTATCACAGACTCATTGGGAGTAAACGTCCCTAAAGTTTAGTTTTGTCCCCTGGTCTTTAGCCGCTCTGTCTCCCACAAAGGGAACTTCTTTTTCCCAGCCTTAAACATTCAGTCGTTTGGCTAAATCGCTGCAGCCTGTGCGTTTGGCTAATTGCGGCGCGGGGGCTGATTGCGCCCGGCCTGGCGGCGCTCGGGACCGTTTACGCTCACTTAACTCCTCCCCGGCTGAAGCAGAGGAAGCAGAGGAAGCAGATCGCTGCGTTTAGCGGAGATTAGCGCTAAAGAGGCCTCTCCATCACAGCGGCGTTTCCTGACCGGAGCGGCCATTATCTTCCGGCCCCGTCCGGCCTCTGGGAGGTTCCACAGCTCTGCCCCGGAGCCCAAGCACTGGGAACGATCGGGGACATGTGGGAAGGTTTGAGAGGAACATCTGGAGGCTGGATGTGGGACAGAGGCTGCGGTGAAGGAGCTCTGAGGCCTTGAGGAGGAGGGGGGGCTCTGACTGTTTGATCACATGATGCAAAAGGACGACCCTGGAGAGCGACCTGGCTGGACGTGTCCACAGGGCTCTTTTAGAAATGCATTTTTCTCACATTAATGCAAACAAACTTCCACAAACTGAGCCTTTCACTGTGATGGAGATGAAGCATTATTTCATCTTATCTTCAGGTTCTTCCAGATGAAGGTAGAGATTTAGATGAATAAATAGAATAAAAAAATGAATTTGCCCTGTTGTCTAAAGGCTTTGATTTTAAAGTATTTTGTCAGGTGTAAATTAATCGTTGTTATTGTGATATTTCTTTTTCATACTGTGATATAAATATTTGTTCATATCGTCCTAATGTTTAAATAATGTCTGATATCTTTATGTACGAGTCATTCTATGGGTCAGATACAGCAGGTCACGAGACCAATTTTTCACATTTTTTGTCACATTTTTGTCATTTTTTTGTCATTTTTTTGTCATTTTTTGTCATTTTTTGTCACATTTTTTGTCACATTTTTGTCATTTTTTTGTCATTTTTTTGTCATTTTTTGTCATTTTTTGTCATTTTTTGTCACATTTTTTGTCACATTTTTGTCATTTTTTTGTCATTTTTTGTCATTTTTTGTCACATTTTTGTCATTTTTTTGTCATTTTTTTGTCATTTTTTGTCATTGTCACATTTTTTGTCACATTTTTGTCATTTTTTTGTCATTTTTTGTCATTTTTTGTCATTTTTTGTCATTTTTTTGTTATTTTTTGTCATTTTTTTGGTCATTTTTTGTCATGTTTTTTTGGTCATTTTTTGTCATGTTTTTCTAATTTTTTCTAATTTTTTCTAATTTTTTGTCACATTTTTTTGTCAATTTTTTTTGTCATTTTTTTCTAATTTTTTTGTCACATTTTTGTCACATTTTTTGTCATTTTTTTTATCATCTTTTGTCATTTTTTAGTCAATTTTTTGTCACATTTTTTGTCATTTTTTTGGTCATTTTTTGTCATTTTTTGTCACATCTTCATCCTTGTTTTCGTCTCAGTTCTGTCGCTATTTTCACACCTTTTTTCCAGAAGCTTTTGAATTGGGGTAAAGCTGGAGAAAATGTGCTCAGTTCAGGTGGGAGTTATGGGGTTAACGTGTCAGTAATGTGGAGCAGGAGCCTCTGAATCCTCCTCCCTGACCTTTGACCTTTGACCTTTGACCCTCGCCGGTCTGACCGTGTCCCGCTGTCTCTGCAGAACCTGATGGCGAAGGCGCTGTACGACAACGTGCCCGAGTCGCCGGAGGAGCTGGCGTTCCGCAAAGGCGACATCCTGACGGTGATCGAGCAGAACACGGGGGGGCTGGAGGGCTGGTGGCTCTGCTCGCTGCACGGGCGCCAGGGCATCGCCCCCGGCAACCGGCTCAAGCTGCTGATCGGGCCCATGTTCGAGGCGCCGTCGCCGCTGCCGTCGCCGCTGCAGTCGCCGCTGCAGACGGGGGGGTCTCCTCTGGCTCCCGCCCAGACTCAGGCTCAGGCCGGGGGGGCCTCAGCCATGTACAAGGCCCCGAGCGTTTACCAGGGGCCCCCCAGGAGCGCCCTGTCCCTGGACAACACGCCCAACAAGGTGAGTCTCTGCGGCCATGACGGTCCAGCATGTTTTCCCTGATCGTGTTTATGCTCAAAGTCCTTTCATCGTTTGGAATATTGTCTCCACTAGAGGTCGCCGGCTGATCGATCAGGCCGATATCAGGGTGTTTTACAATATCGGCCGATATAATGCCGATTAAAAGCCGATATCTCCGGAACCGAAAGTGATAGCGAGTTCTCAGAGTGAGAGTCTCAAAATGCTGAGCTGAGAAGCATCGGTCAGAAGTTTGTCCACCTCAGATCCCACTTTATATATTTTAAGTTGCATCATTAGTCCCTGAGTTTTGAGAGCGGAGAGCTCTGGTTGGCCGATATGGAACAATGGCGTCTTGTAGATAAAGCGGAGCTAAACACTTTATGGATTTAAAGGAACAGGCCACTGTTTTTCCATACTGAGATATGTTCTTACCTGAGCTTTGACGAGTTCTTTAGGACCTGTCTGATCTTCCCCCGTGTCTTCAGTCACGTAAACACAGCGCAGACGGCGTTAGCATTTAGCCTCTCCCTCTCTCCTCTATAGCTCCAAAACAGGTCAAGATAGAAGCTACCAAGCTCTTCCACGTTTCCCGTATTTAAATATGGTTACGTGAAGTGTTCCACTACAAAGTATAATTACACAAAATTAAACAATGTGGATTTTCTAAGCGGATAAAAGGGGGAACTATATTGTAAGGCGTACTAATACCAGGAGTAATTTGGCATCCGCACAGTAAAGTGAAGATTACTGCGCGGATTTCGAATTACTCCTGGTATTATTACGCCTTACAATATAGTTCCCCCTTTTATCCGCTTAGAAAATCCACATTGTTTAATTTTGTGTAATTATACTTTGTAGTGGAACACTTCACGTAACCATATTTAAATAGGGAAAACGTGGAAGAGCTTGGTAGCTTCTATCTTGACCTGTTTTGGAGCTATAGAGGAGAGAGGGAGAGGCTAAATGCTAACGCCGTCTGCGCTGTGTTTACGTGACTGAAGACACGGGGGAAGATCAGACAGGTCCTAAAGAACTCGTCAAAGCTCAGGTAAGAACATATCTCAGTATGGAAAAACGGTGGCCTGTTCCTTTAAATGTTAGGAGCAGGATTTTAAATTTGATTGTAAACTCAACAGGAAGGAGAGACTTTTGACAGGTGTGATGTGTTCTCTTCTCTTTGTCCGCGTTAACAATCTTGCAGCTGCATTTTGAACTAATTGAAAACTTTGAAGAGACAAATGCATGAATACGTTTTTCTGCATCGCTCTTAGTTAGGATATTTCGTATTTTAGCAAAGTTGCGCAGGTGAAAGAACGCCATTTTACAAGCCTGGTTTATGTGTTTTAAAAGAGAGGTCTGTTTACTGTAGAGCTCGTTGATCTGCTACAGAGAAATGAACCATGAGGACAGGATTCTGAGCTCCATCTCCTGTTAATGTGAATCTGTAGCGAGGGTTCTGTCTCTGAAACAAACCCTGGGCGTGAGGATGATCCGCTCTCCTGGCTGTGACGTGGAGGAGGACCCGTCATGGCAGACAGAGCCGGTGCCTTTGCCAGACGCTGCAGACGAGCCCGGGCTGTGCCTCTAATCCCTCGCTCTCGGTGCCAGCGCAGACATCTGTATTTGCTCGGCTCGGCTCGCTGCCTTTTTTGTCTCCGTGAAGGCGAGGGCGAGGTCAGTGTGTCAGGAGGACGGGATTTCACACCCGAGTCCGAAGCGGAGCATACGGGGGCTCTTATTGTGAACTTACAGTTTATTTTACCATATTTTACCTTATTTTAGCAGGAGTTAATAAAAGCGCAGAACCTTCACTGGGTCATTCTGGCCGAGGGAAGGTTTAATTTGGTCTGGAGACGGAGCTGGAAAAACAACACTGTCCACCGGTTCATCAATGTTGGATAACTTTGGCTCTTTCCCTTTTATTTCCCTCATATTTATGTGTAATTTAGTCTTTTCTCCGTGTTCTCCTGCAGCATTTTTGGGGGGTTTTCAACTCATTTTTGTAGCTTTTTTTGGACATTTTTTTGTCAAATTTTTTGTCATTTTTTTGTCATTTTTTTGTCTTTGTTTTGTCATTTTTTTGTCATTTTTTTGTCTTTTTTTGTCACATTTTTTGTCTTTGTTTTGTAATTTTTTGTAATTTTTTTGTCGATTTTTTGTCATTTTTTTGTCATTTTTTGTCATTTTTTTTGTTGAAATTTTTCGTCATTTTTTTGTAATTTTTTGTCATTTTTTGTCATTTTTTTGTCGAATTTTTGTCAAATTTTTTGTAATTTTTTTGTAATTTTTTGTAATTTTTTGTCATTTTTGTCACATTTTTTGTCTTTGTTTTGTCATTTTGGGTCATTTTTTTGTCTTTTTTTTTGTTGAAATTTTTTGTCATTTTTTTGTATATTTTTGTAATTTTTTGGTAATTTTTTGGTAATTTTTTTGTCTAATTTTTGTCTAATTTTTGTCTAATTTTTTGTCACATTTTTTGTCTTTTTTTTGTCATTTTTGTCAAATGTGTGTCAATTTTTTTGTCATTTTTTTTCATTTTTTGTCGCATTTTTTGTCGCATTTTTTGTCGCATTTTTGTCATTTTTTGTTGAAGCTTTTGGATTGGGGTAAAGCCAAACACAAGGAAGCGGAGCACACGGGGGCTCTTATTGTGAATGTACAGTTTCCCGAGGTTCATCGCGTTCAGAGTAAAACATGGAGTTTAGAAATGACTGTGGAGGAACTGAAACGTGTTGCACAGAGCAGTTTCTGTGGGTTTGTGTCAGACTGGGCTCCGTGGTGCGTTTGGGTGTCGCCCGAGACGCCGCTCACTGTAATTTTATGGTAAAAACCGTCATCACACGTTTGTAAATGACACGACTGCTTTTAGATCGCCCTGGTTCAGTCTCTTCAGGTTTCAGGACAAATGCCAGGTTGTTCCAGCGAGAGTGGAGCTTTTTAGAGGCTTCTTCATTCACAAATACGGACATGTTCGGTGTCCACGTGTAGCAGGAAAGATTCTGTTATCCAAATATGGCTGAAGACGGGAGAAATATCCACAGGGACTAAACTTTTGTGCCATTTTAATTCCACTCTTTAACAACATCTGACCTTTAGTCGCTCCATTAGACTTTCAAACAGCGGCAAACACCTGCAGAACCAAAGTGTTTCCATCAGGGCTGAAAGATATTAAAGTAACTTGTGATACGGCGGTGCAGTATTGTGATAGCGATATTATTGTGATATTTTACCTTATTTTACCTTATTTTACCTTACTTTTACCCAGTGGTTAAAGTGGAATTTGGGAGGTGGGGGAACTCTGACCTTCAACAAGCATTAGGATACACGCTACATTTGATATCTTTATGTGTCATGGGTCCTGAACAGTATATAGTATTCATACTGCACAATACAAGGAATTTGATACTGTAATTATTTCAGTCTCCAATATTTTGTATGGTCTTGAATTATTTTTAGACATCCTTTAGCAGGTTTTAACGATCATAAATGTTTGGGGGTCTGTGTGATTTACAAAATGAACAAATTCTGCTTTTGCCAGATCCACTCAGTTTATTTGTTTCTATGATCTATGAAGCTCCTCTGTGGGCAGGCACGTGGTCTGTCGTCCTACGTCTGAGAAGAAACCATTTCTTAACATATTTGTATCCACTTATTCAAAGGAGGCACAACCAAAGAAATGAACATGAGTGCTGAAACATTACTTTTTGACCATTTTGGCTTGTTATGTTCATTTGAGAAAATCCTCTTTCACAGTCAGCGTTGCTTACAGCAGGACTGTTGATCTACTTTTTTCACTGGGGGAGATTTGTGGTTTGTCATTGGCCACTGGGCCGGTCAGGGGTGAGCCTCCCACCACCAAACATTCATATTTTTGGGATAAGTGAATAAAAATGTCATTATCATCACTGCTTGAATAGAATAGAATTGGGTCTAAACATAAAAGTCATATTATATTCCAGCATTTTAAGGCTTTGTAGAAAAAAAGAAGAAAAAAAAACACAGCAATAGATTACAGAATAATAAAGAGCCTAATAGTAAAGTAGGACTACTCAGAACTGAACCAGGATTAAGCCGGGGCAAAAACATGCAATATCAGGACTAAGGCAGGACTAAATCACATCTAAACCACACAGAATGAGAGAGTTACATGTGAGGACCAACTGAACCAACACCACATCTCAAACAACACGACTATCTCCTGCTCAGCCACTGCTCCTCTCAGCTGAGTGGACAGAGGGCCGACCACAGACATAATATTAAGGGTTGACCAAACAGCTGAGCCGCTGTTCTGTCCAGACCTCGCGCTTCATGAAAAAAAAGCTCCTTTAAGATGACGCGCTCATCTCCAGCCTCTTTTTTACCTGATAACTTCACACAGAGCATCCCTGCGCTGGTACATTTCCCACAAAGACTTACCGAATGAAGTCAGAGCAGAAAGGAAGCAAAAATGCACCTGTCAGATTAATGATTCAGATGTTATTTGGCTAAATTAGAGCCCAGAGAGCGAGGTTTAGCGCGTTGACCGGTTGAACACGAGTGCTGCCGTGCAGAGCAGTTTTCCATCAGCTTCATCGTCCGCTTTACAAACATCCACAACTGAACTGGTGTCTCCTTACCTGAAAGTCGCTGGTCCAGCCCTTTGCACCGGTGAAGGCACCGGGGAACACACACTGCATCTGCCGCGGACCACGAACAGTCCTGCTTCTGCACGGGATAATCCGAGCAAAAGTCCAAAACACTGTCCTTGTGCTTCGTTTTAGAAAACCTGTCAGTCCGTCCAACGATGAGCCTCCTGTTTTCTCTGTTTACCGTTTTACAGAGCCATGTTTCCATTTGAGCCCGTGGTAGCAGATGATGGTACCTTTGCTCGGCCCGATCCCGTCAGACCTCGGAAGCTCAGCAGGGAAGGGCCTGGTTAGGACTGGGATGGGAGACCTTTTGGGAACACCAGGAAGCCTAGCAAATGTAGTGAGTGTGTGCGTGGTTGGTGGTGGGGGCTGATGTGCGCAGCCTCGCTTATCATCACCGAGTATGGAGTGAATGAATAATGCACCAAATTGTAAAGCGACTTTGAGCGTCTGGAAAAGCGCTATATAAGACTAATGCATTATTATTAGTATAAAAGCAGATCTAAACATGTGAGTTTTTTTAAACTGTCTCAGTAATGGTTGAGTGTCCAGAGCCGAGGACCAGCCACTGAAAAAGAACCACCACCCACTGTTAGCTTTGGTTCTGGGGACCTTCAGCAGGTCGGTTTGTGTCGGAGCGATTCCAGATGCTCTGACCAGGAGAACATCTGTCTGTGCTCTTTGCTTTTCGAATGCTGAGATGTTTAGGACGATCATATATGAGAGAAACCTTTGTGAAGAATCCTGCCTGTGGGAATGTTGTGTGATCAGCAGTAAACGCCTTGTGGCCAGTGCTTGTACGAAGCAGCGGTGACGTCATTCAGATACTTAGTGACTTAGAAGCAAGTTTCAAATGTACTGGGAGCCAGAGCAGGTCGTGCACACTGGAGGCTGCGGCTCTTTCCCTTTTCTTTCCCTCATATTTATGTCGTGTTTAGTCCTTTCTCCGTGTTCTCCTGCAGCGTCACTGAGTAAATCAGAAGTCGCCTGTATCTGCTCTTCATCTCTTCACAGTAACTCCCCGACTCCGCTCTGTCGGTTCATTCTCCGGTGTGTCCCGATAATCACCCGTCCTCGACCCATTACTCCCCCCTCCCTCTGTGAGCCGGAGCGTGGCTTCAGGAGCCCGGCTTCAGGAGCCCGGCTGTAATTACACGCCAGATGAGTTTCCAAAGTCCTGGGGCTGATTTCCTCTTTACAGTCTGAATGTGAGCAAAGGTGTGCGTTTTGGGGCTCGGAGGTGGGTGTGCGTGACGGGGAAAGGTCTTAATGACTTCGGGACAGAGCCGTCAGTCCCGCTCTGAGCTCTGAGCCCACGGTTCTGAGGTGATGATGGAAACATGTCTGAGGAACAATCAGCTGGAGTTCCCCTGGAGCCTGGAGCAGTCCAGCCCACGCTGCATAAACGTGTTTTCTTTACAAGGTTAACCCCTTAACTCCCACCTGAACCGAGCACATTTTCTCCAGTTTGGCTTTACCCCAATCCAAAAGCTTCTGGAAAAAAGGTGTGAAAATAGAGACAGAGCTGAGACGAAAACAATGATGGAAATGTGACAAAAAAGTGAGAAAACGTTGACAAAAAAGTGACGGAAAAATCTCAAAAAATTACAAAAAAAAGGACCAAAAAAAGGACAAAAATGTGACAAAAATAGCAAAAAAAAGACCAAAAATAACCCAAAAATAACAATAAATTACAAAAAGTGACAAAACAATAATAACAATTATTTTTTTTTTTTTTAAACTATTTTTTTGTCAAATAGTAATTTTTTTGTCACTTTTTGTCACATGTTCATTTTTTCATCATTTTTTTGTCTATTTTTTGTCATTTTTTTGTAATTTGTCATTTTTATCAATTTTTTTGACATTTTTGCCACTTTTTCGTCATGTTTTTTGTACATTTTTCGGCATTTTTTTGTCCTTTTTTGTGACATTTTTGCCACATTTTTTCTTCATTTTTTTTTGCAAAGTTTTTGTCAATTTTTTGCCGATGTTTTCTCACTTTTGTCACATTTCCATCACTGTTTTCGTCTCAGTTTTGTCTCTATTTTCACACCTTTTTCCAGAAGCTTTTGGATTGGGGTAAAGCCAAACTGGAGAAAATGTGCTCGGTTCAGGCGGGAGTTAAGAGGTTAAAAGCTTATTCAAAAACTAAACCAGATCCAAAATCCCTCTGAGCAAATCTTTGGAACAAACATGTCAGAAAATAAAAGCACACATTTAAACCTGGCTTTTTGCTGAAGATATTGGCAATTTTAGCCATTTTTGTAATAATAATGATGCCTTACACTTGTGCTTTACAAGCCTGTGTTAGCGAGATTCCTTATGCCTGATTTTTAGATGAAAACATGAAATGACCGAAATCTTGCAATATATTTATTCCTGAGGGGGAGGTTTGAGTCAGTGGAAACTAGAATGATGTCAAATGTCTGGGTAAACCGTCAAAAGTGGAGAGAACGTGTTAAAGACAAACTCACAGAACTGTCTCTGTCTCAGATTTAAACTCTCGGTCTTTCAGAGGGAGGCGATGATTCCAGAGCTCGGTGACGTCCGCCGCTTTATGGCCTGATAAAACTATTGACTTTAATCGTCACAAAAGCCTTGAGAACTTCCTCCCGGAGACATTTACGGTTCAGCCTTTACAAACATATCTGCGACCGACGTCAGGGAAGCAGCGGCTCAGTCTGTGTTACATTATTGTTTCTGTTTCTGTTGCAAACCTGGACTAGATCAGGTCAAGGCCAAGTGTAAAGGCTGCATTATGAAGGTTTAAGAGAAACATAGGGCCAGATGTTGTGGTTGTGTTGTGTCCAGGCCTCGCGCTGGACACCGTTCGAATGCGCAAAGTTACGAAATCTAAAGGATTAAACTGATCAGAAACTGTCATATCGGCTGTGGAGGAGTTAGAGTTATGAAGCAGCTGCAAGAAAACTGTAGCGTGTTGGAACATTTGAGCTACAGCTGCAGGATTCAGGAGCGGCTGAATTGGAAAAAAAATGTTGCTCTGTGACCTGTGAAATGTGCTTCTTCCTTTTGGACTGAGCTGTGGCTCCACAAGGAGCATCATCAGGAGGAAAAGACTGACACACGATGGAAACGTCTCCTTAAAACTCGGATCAGACCTGGTGTTGTGGCACTTGAGGCACGTGTGGTTTATTTATGGAAAACTGGTGTTGTTTTGGTGTTAGGGGTGAGAGCGTTGATCTACTGTTTGAGCATAACCGACGCTCAAACAGACTTTTCAAGGCAATTTCGCTTTTGTTTTCGATTGTGCTGCTTGTAATGAACCAGCCTCAGTCGCCTCTGTTTCTTCACAAGATCTGGCCCAGAGTGACTCACCACTGTAGTCCTGGGACGACAGCGCGAGAACAGAAAAATAAGGGACACTAATGGATGTAATCTGGATGGATACATCACCTGATCCTCCAGCCCTGATCCTCCAGCTCTGATCCTCCAGCTCTGATCCTCCAGCCCTGATCCTCCTGACCCTCCAGCCCTGATCCTCCAGCCCTGATCCTCCAGCCCTGATCCTCCAGCTCTGATCCTCCAGCTCTGATCCTCCAGCCCTGATCCTCCAGCCCTGATCCTCCTGCCCTGATCCTCCAGCTCTGATCCTCCTGATCCTCCAGCCCTGATCCTCCAGCCCTGACCCTCCAGCCCTGATCCTCCAGCTCTGATCCTCCAGCTCTGATCCTCCAGCCCTGATCCTCCAGCCCTGATCCTCCAGCCCTGATCCTCCAGCCCTGATCCTCCAGCCCTGATCCTCCAGCCCTGATCCTCCAGCCCTGATCCTCCAGCCCTGATCCTCCAGCCCTGACCCTCCAGCCCTGATCCCCCAGCCCTGATCCTCCAGCCCTGATCCCCTGATCCTCCAGCTCTGATCCTCCAGCTCTGATCCTCCAGCCCTGATCCTCCAGCCCTGATCCCCTGATCCTCCAGCTCTGATCCTCCAGCTCTGATCCTCCAGCCCTGATCCTCCAGCCCTGATCCTCCAGCCCTGATCCTCCAGCCCTGATCCTCCAGCCCTGATCCTCCAGCCCTGATCCTCCAGCCCTGATCCTCCAGCCCTGATCCTCCAGCCCTGATCCTCCTGATCCTCCAGCCCTGATCCTCCAGCCCTGATCCTCCAGCCCTGATCCTCCTGCCCTGATCCTCCAGCCCTGATCCTCCAGCCCTGATCCTCCAGCCCTGATCCTCCAGCTCTGATCCTCCAGCCCTGATCCTCCAGCCCTGATCCTCCAGCTCTGATCCTCCAGCCCTGATCCTCCAGCTCTGATCCTCCAGCCCTGATCCTCCAGCCCTGATCCTCCAGCTCTGATCCTCCAGCCCTGATCCTCCACCTGATCCTCCTGCCCTGATCCTCCAGCCCTGATCCTCCAGCCCTGATCCTCCAGCCCTGATCCTCCAGCTCTGATCCTCCAGCCCTGATCCTCCTGCCCTGATCCTCCAGCCCTGATCCTCCAGCCCTGATCCTCCAGCCCTGATCCTCCAGCCCTGATCCTCCTGATCCTCCAGCCCTGATCCTCCAGCCCTGATCCTCCAGCCCTGATCCTCCTGCCCTGATCCTCCAGCCCTGATCCTCCAGCCCTGATCCTCCAGCCCTGATCCTCCAGCCCTGATCCTCCAGCTCTGATCCTCCAGCCCTGATCCTCCTGATCCTCCAGCCCTGATCCTCCAGCCCTGATCCTCCTGATCCTCCAGCCCTGATCCTCCTGATCCTCCAGCCCTGATCCTCCTGATCCTCCAGCCCTGATCCTCCAGCCCTGATCCTCCTGATCCTCCAGCCCTGATCCTCCAGCCCTGATCCTCCAGCCCTGATCCTCCTGCCCTGATCCTCCAGCCCTGATCCTCCAGCCCTGATCCTCCAGCCCTGATCCTCCAGCCCTGATCCTCCAGCTCTGATCCTCCAGCCCTGATCCTCCTGATCCTCCAGCCCTGATCCTCCAGCCCTGATCCTCCTGCCCTGATCCTCCAGCCCTGATCCTCCAGCCCTGATCCTCCAGCCCTGATCCTCCAGCCCTGATCCTCCAGCCCTGATCCTCCAGCCCTGATCCTCCAGCCCTGATCCTCCTGATCCTCCAGCCCTGATCCTCCAGCCCTGATCCTCCAGCCCTGATCCTCCTGCCCTGATCCTCCAGCCCTGATCCTCCAGCTCTGATCCTCCAGCCCTGATCCTCCAGCCCTGATCCTCCAGCTCTGATCCTCCAGCCCTGATCCTCCAGCTCTGATCCTCCAGCCCTGATCCTCCAGCCCTGATCCTCCAGCCCTGATCCTCCAGCCCTGATCCTCCAGCCCTGATCCTCCAGCTCTGATCCTCCAGCCCTGATCCTCCTGCCCTGATCCTCCAGCCCTGATCCTCCAGCCCTGATCCTCCAGCCCTGATCCTCCAGCCCTGATCCTCCAGCCCTGATCCTCCAGCCCTGATCCTCCAGCCCTGATCCTCCAGCCCTGATCCTCCTGCCCTGATCCTCCTGCCCTGATCCTCCACCTGATCCTCCAGCCCTGATCCTCCAGCCCTGATCCTCCAGCCCTGATCCTCCAGCCCTGATCCTCCAGCCCTGATCCTCCAGCCCTGATCCTCCAGCCCTGATCCTCCAGCCCTGATCCTCCAGCCCTGATCCTCCTGCCCTGATCCTCCAGCCCTGATCCTCCTGCCCTGATCCTCCTGCCCTGATCCTCCACCTGATCCTCCAGCCCTGATCCTCCAGCCCTGATCCTCCAGCCCTGATCCTCCAGCCCTGATCCTCCAGCCCTGATCCTCCAGCTCTGATCCTCCTGCCCTGATCCTCCAGCCCTGATCCTCCTGCCCTGATCCTCCTGCCCTGATCCTCCACCTGATCCTCCAGCCCTGATCCTCCAGCCCTGATCCTCCAGCTCTGATCCTCCAGCCCTGATCCTCCTGCCCTGATCCTCCAGCCCTGATCCTCCAGACCTGATCCTCCAGCCCTGATCCTCCAGCCCTGATCCTCCAGCCCTGATCCTCCAGCCCTGATCCTCCAGCCCTGATCCTCCAGCCCTGATCCTCCAGCCCTGATCCTCCTGCCCTGATCCTCCAGCCCTGATCCTCCAGCCCTGATCCTCCTGCCCTGATCCTCCACCTGATCCTCCAGCCCTGATCCTCCAGCCCTGATCCTCCAGCCCTGATCCTCCAGCCCTGATCCTCCAGCCCTGATCCTCCAGCCCTGATCCTCCAGCCCTGATCCTCCAGGTGAATCTGGACCCTCTCAGTGAAGGCCGTGTTGAGGTTTGCTTGTTTACTGAAGTGAGTCACACTGATGACAGGCCTGAGGCTCTGACTCACGTCCAAGTGGTTAAAATGTCCCCGACTCCAGGAAAACTATCATTTACAGCAGACGCGAGCGTGAGGGAGCGGCAGGTAACGCCGGGACACGGGTTCAGCCTCCACTATTAGAACAATCAGACCCGGCGTCAGAGTCAGAGCTGTGTCAGGTTCTTCTCGTGTTCAGGAGACTCGACACAGACTCCACGTAAGACCTGAGAGCGAGCGGCTAAAGTGGGCGGACTTTAGAGCTGGACATCGTCTGACACAGTGGTTCCCAACCTTTGCTGTTGTCGGGCCCCACAGTCCAAAAACTCTGTTTTTTAACCAGAGATAATCTAATTGATGACCTGACCCTCAGACCAGGCACAGCTCTGGCCCCCCTGCAATCCTAGGCCCGCCCCCCAGGTTTGGAACCACTGGTTCAAGATCATATCGAACTTGCGGTTTCGAAGATATGCATAATTTGCATATAAGACTTTATTTTACACAACCCCACATATGTTGTACCTGCCACATTCAGTACAATGTAATGTGTCTGTAACAAAGTGTAATAACATGTACCTATGTGTTACTTACACAATGGAATAATGTGTATTATTTTGTTTGTTTGTTTGTTCGTTATTTTATTTTGAACATGTGAGTAACACAACACCTTTACAAAATCTGAAACGTAAAGGCTGTTACAAATCAGAAAGACAAAAGAAAAAACTTGTCAGTTCCCTTGAAAAGCCAAATACAAATGCACATGTCCAAAAAGGAGTGAAGAGAAGTTAAACTTATTTAACCCCCTATTTCAAAAACAGATTTATGACATCATTTTCCTGTTCCTAGTAGCCGTTTGGAGCTACATGATGTAATAACACATAAGACTCTAACTTTAGCCTTAAGGGTTTTATGTCTTATTACATTATGTACCTAAGTACTAATACACATTATTCCTTTGTGTATGTACTACAAGTTATTACATATGTTAGAGACACATTACATTGTACTGAGTATAGGTGGTACAATGTATCAAGGTAGGTCTTACCATAAAATCGAATAAGGAGGCGTCAGTATCGGATATTTGAGCTGATACTGAAAAATGTATATCCAGTATCAGCTGCAAATATCCGATACTGAACCGATACCAGTTTTGTTTCTTCCCGCTTTAAAAACCCAACTTTCACTAAGTGACTATGGACGTGCTGTCCCTCATCGCTGAGGTTTTAATCTCCGCAAACGTTTATTTATCGCTGTGCAAAATGCTGCGGCTAGCAACAGTATGCTAATGCTAACATCAGCTCATCAAAGCTGGGTCAGAAACTGTAACAGAAATACCTAAAGTCTCTGCTGGATCTGCCCAGTGTTTGTGTTGTAGTTTATGAAATGCTGTTAAAGAATAACTGATAAAACATGTAAGTAATGCAGTTGTAATGAGTTGTTTACATTAATTTAACCTAAATAGTCAAATCTTTAGTGAAGAAAAGTCCAGTGATTCTTTATTGTTTTCCATCACCCTTTATTAACAGATATATAATTATAATTGATCTGTAACGTCTCATTTGGACGAAAAGTTAAGACTTTAATGATTTCACAATGAAGGAAACAAGAACGCTTTTCACTCACAGCAGCCGCTTTCAGAAAGTCACTTAGTATCAGTTAAAGAGGGGGTATTACGCAAAATGGACTTTTTCAAGCTTTCCATCATGTTATTATGTCATTCCCTCATTAAAAACATGCCTGAAGTGTTGCCTTGGCACATTCACGTATTTCTGAGTAATCTGTAAAAACTCTGATGGCGGCCATTTTAGGGATAGGTTTGCCTGAGTCCTCCTAGGAACGCCCCCACCTCCTGGAGACGCCTCCGAGCCGAGTAACCAACCACTGCTCCTCAGCAGAACCCCCTCCCCACTGATGCCACAGACAGCGTGTGGAGGGGGCGTGTCTAAAGGCTCAGAGGTTCTTAACCTCTTCACTCCCGCCTGAACCGAGAGGATCTTTTTCCTCACGTCATCAGATTTTTTTTCCATAATTGTTTTGTTGGGTGTTCAACTCATTTTTGTAACTTTTTTGTCATTTTTTTTGTCATTTTTTGTCAAATTTTTGTTATTTTTTCTTCAAATTGTTTTACTTTTTTTGTCAAATTGTTTTCATATTTTAGTAAAAAAAAATTGTCATTTTTCGTCAAAATTTTGTGCTTTTTTTGTCAAATTTTTATCACATTTTTGTAAATTTTTTCTTCAATTTTTTGTCAATTTCTTCTGACATTTTTGTCACATTTTTGCCACATTTCCATCATTGTTTTCGTTTCAGTTTTGTTGCCATTTTCACAGCTTTTTTCCAGAAGTTTTTGGACTGGGGTAAAGCCAAACTGGAGAAAATGTGCTCGGTTCAGGTGGGAGTTAAGGGGTTAAAGAGACAGCCATTTTGAGAGAGACATTTTATACAAGGCAGTTATTCTAATTTACTGCATTTACAGACCAACAGAAGGTTTGTCATCATTGTAGTGTGATATAGACTGGTGCTATGGGACTGAAAAAAGCAGAATACCCCCTACGCTGACAGTCGTCATGTGACTCAGGAGCAGATTCTGACGCCTGCCTGGTCGCCTTCGTGGTCGTCTGCTCCGCCCCCTGCGCTCGGCCCGACGCAGACGTACGGGAACAGCCTCTCCCTGAAGTCGTGCCGGTGCTCGCACAGCAGCGCCATGTCGTCGGCGTCGTAGAAACTCAACCGCCCGCCGTCGTAATCCAGCGCCACCTTCACCCTCGCCGGGGGCTTCCTGACCGCGACGGCGTGCTCCGAGTCGCCGTCGTTGTACGCGCCGTCCCCGTGCCACAAGCACCAAATCCCGGACTCGGCGTCGGAAAAGATCTCTCCTCTGCGATCCACGGACTCCCTGACCACGCCCACGTCCCACCGCGGACACCCGCCCACCTCCACGGTCCAGCTGCGCTTCGTCCCGGGCCCGAACCCCTCCGCCCCGATGGCGATCTCGTCGTTCGTGAAGCGCTCGGGATTCTCCGGGAGTTCTCGACCTCGGTTTCCCACGTACCTCGCTCCCGTCAGATCCTGGGACAGACGCAGCTTCGGGCTCGCGGTGTTCGCGTCCAAAACGACCGGGCTGTGGCGGACCAGGCTCCTCATCTTCTCCCACACTCTGAAGCCCAAGTTCCCGAGGAGTTTGGCCTCGTCGATCAAAAGTCCGGGGCCCATCTGAAGCGAGACTCCTTCAGGATCCCGGTCCTCGAGAAGAGTCTGCTTGTACTGTTTGAGGAAATCCACGCTCCGCCCTGACAGTTTCTCCTCCACGGTGGAAATACTCCCCCTCAGTGCGTCGAGCTGCGCCTGGATCCTCTCCGTCTCCTTGGACATCGCTTCGTCCCGCCTCCTCCGCTCCTCCCTCAGCTCCTCCATCTTCGCCTCCTCCTCTTTCACCAGAAACCGGTACAGCTTTCGAAACTCGGCCCGGATCCGCCCCTCGCATCGCTCCGCCTGCTCCTCCGAATGCTCCCGCGCCGCGTCGTAGCTCCTCGCCAGCTCCTCCGCGACCGCCCTCCTCGCCCTCAAAGCCTTCAGCCGTTCCTCCAGCCTGCCTCTCACTTCGGACGCCGCCCTCTCCGCCTCCAGGACGGTGTGGCGCGAGTGTTTGGAGAACTCGCAGATCGGGCAGAGCGTGCGCCCGTCGTCCAGGCAGAAGAGCCTCATCTCCTCGGGGTGTCGGCCGCACTCCACCGCCTCCTCCTCCTCCGCTCTGGCCTCGTCCTTGAAGGAAACGGCCAGTTCCCTCAGGGCGAAGTTGACGGCCACGACCTCCTTGGACGACCTCCTGCGGCACACGGGGCAGGTGCGGCAGCTGTTCCGGCGCCAGTGGCTGTTGAGGCATTCGGAGCAGAAGCTGTGGTTGCATCCGAGAGAGAGCGGCTCTGTGAACGTCTCCAGGCACACGGGGCAGGTCAGGAAGTCCTCGAACAGAGACTCGGCCATTTCACGCTCGATCGAGACCCCAGAGCGGGCGTGTGAAAGAGCTCAGTGCGCAGCTCGGCCGGGGACTCGTCTGTTGTGTCACACGGATCCTTGCACTTTGCTCAGTGTTTCCTGCTCAACCTGTTTCGAGCACAAAGACTCACACACACACACACACAATCTTGTACTTCTAGCTTAGTGAGGACACTCATAGATGTAATGTGTTGCCCAGGCCCTAACCCTAAAGTTAGAGCCCGAACCATAACCTCTTACCACCCGCCTCAACCAAAGGCATTCTGTCCTCTTTTGGCTGTGTAACACTTTATTTGAAAGCTAAGACCCACGAAACTGAGCTTTTTCCTCACGTTGTTGCTGTGTTGTGTCACCTTTTGTATGTTTTTATTTTTTTTCCTTTTTGTCACATTTTTATTGAATTTTTGTTGATTTTTTGTTGAATTTTTGTCACTTTTTTGTTGAATTTTTGTCACTTTTTTGTAGAATTTTTGTTGAATTTTTGTTGAATTTTTGTCACATTTTTGATGATTTTTTGTTGAATTTTTGTCACTTTTTTGTTGAATTTTTGTCACATTTTTATTGAATTTTTGTCACATTTTTATTGAATTTTTGTCACATTTTTATTGAATTTTTGTTGAATTTTTGTCACTTTTTTGTAGAATTTTTGTCACATTTTTATTGAATTTTTGTTGAATTTTTGTCACTTTTTTGTTGAATTTTTGTCACTTTTTTGTTGAATTTTTGTCACATTTTTATTGAATTTTTGTTGAATTTCTGTCACATTTTTGTTGAATTTTTGTTGATTTTTTGTTGAATTTTTGTCAAATTTTTATTGAATTTTTGTCACATTTTTATTGAATTTTTGTCACATTTTTGTCACATTTTTATTGAATTTTTGTTGAATTTTTGTCACTTTTTTGTTGAATTTTTTTTCACATTTTTATTGAATTTTTGTCACATTTTTATTGAATTTTTGTTGAATTTCTGTCACATTTTTGTTGAATTTTTGTTGATTTTTTGTTGAATTTTTGTCAAATTTTTATTGAATTTTTGTCACATTTTTATTGAATTTTTGTCACATTTTTGTCACATTTTTATTGAATTTTTGTCACATTTTTATTGAATTTTTGTCACATTTTGGTTCAATTTTTGTCACATTTTGGTTCAATTTTTGTCACATTTTGGTTCAATTTTTGTCACATTTTTGTTGAATTTTTGTCACATTTTTGTTGAATTTTTGTCACATTTTGGTTCAATTTTTGTCACATTTTTGTTGAATTTTTGTCACATTTTTGTTGAATTTTTGTCACATTTTTGTTGATTTTTTGTCACATTTTTGTCGCGTTTACATCCTTGTTTTCTTCTCATTTTCTGTGACTGTTTTGATGCTTTTTTCCCCAAGAAGCTTTTTGATTAGGGTAAAGCCAAACTGGAGAAAATGTGCTCCGTTCAGGTGGGAGTTAACAGGTTAATCCTAACCCTAAACTTTAATCCAAACCCAATTCTAGCGTCTTCGAGGACACGTTTTTTTGATTTATGGTCCAAGGGAACCCAGATCTATTTTCCGCACACAGTGGGTCACACAGAACAGCGACACATCCAGTTCGTAATGTTTGTTTCATCAGTGAACTCGACCGTCCCCCCCGTGCTTTGAGTCTTTGTGTTTTTCCGCTGAGCCTCGGCCCAAATCCAAACGAAAAATCTCCTTTGTCCTTCCATTAACGGGGCTTAACTCGGCCCGGTTCATCTGCAGATTATTTGGCAGAGGAGGAAGAGGAGGGAGAGGAGGAGGGAGAGGAGGGAGAGGAGGGAGAGGAGGGAGAGGAAGGAGAGGAGGGAGAGGAGGGAGAGGAGGCAGAGGAGGGAGAGGAGGGAGAGGAGAGAGAGGAGAGAGAGGGGAGAGAGGAGAGAGAGGAGAGAGAGGAGGGAGAGGAAAGAGAGGAGAGAGAGGAGGCAGAGGAGGGAGAGGAGGGAGAGGAGGGAGAGGAAGGAGAGGAGGCAGAGGAGGGAGAGGAGAGAGAGGAGAGAGAGGAGGGAGAGGAAAGAGAGGAGAGAGAGGAGGCAGAGGAGGGAGAGGAGGCAGAGGAGGGAGAGGAGGGAGAGGAAGGAGAGGAGGCAGAGGAGGGAGAGGAGGGAGAGGAGGCAGAGGAGGGAGAAGAGGCAGAGGAGGGAGAAGAGGAGGAGGAGGCAGAGGAGGGAGAGGAGGCAGAGGAGGGAGAAGAGGCAGAGGAGGGAGAAGAGGAGGAGGAGGGAGAGGAGGGAGAGGAGGGAGAGGAAGGAGAGGAGGGAGAGGAAGGAGAGGAGAGAGAGGAGGGAGAGGAGGGAGAGGAGGGAGAGGAGGGAGAGGAGGGAGAGGAGAGAGAGGAAAGAGAGGAGAGAGAGGAGGGAGAGGAGGGAGAGGAGAGAGAGGAGGGAGAGGAAGCAGAGGAAGCAGAGGAGGGAGAGGAGGCAGAGGAGGGAGAGGAGGGAGAGGAGAGAGAGGAGGGAGAGGAGGCAGAGGAGGGAGAGGAGGGAGAGGAGGGAGAGGAGGGAGAGGAGGGAGAGGAGGGAGAGGAGGGAGAGGAGGCAGAGGAGGCAGAGGAGGCAGAGGAGGGAGAGGAGGGAGAGGAGGAGGAGGAAGCAGAGGAGGGAGAGGAGGCAGAGGAGGCAGAGGAGGCAGAGGAGGCAGAGGAGGGAGAGGAGGGAGAGGAGGGAGAGGAGGAGGAGGAAGCAGAGGAGGCAGAGGAAGCAGAGGAGGGAGAGGAAGGAGAGGAGAGAGAGGAGAGGAGGGAGAGGAGGCAGAGGAGGGAGAGGAGGGAGAGGAGGCAGAGGAGGCAGAGGAGGGAGAGGAGGAAGAAGAGCTAGGAGAGGAAGAACAGGAGGCAGACTCTGATTGTGACGCTGCTGTGTGAGATGACGAGGTCTCGCCGGGTCTGCGCCTTAATTATCTCCTTTAATGAGTTTGGATGGTTCTCGGCCTCAGCCGGTCCTCGGGGAGCAGGAGGAGGAGGAGGAGGAGGAGGAGGAGGAGGAGGAGGAGGAGGAGGAGGAGGAGGAGGAGGAAGAGGGAGTGAATCAGCAGTGTTCGGGCTTAACAAGGGCTTAACAAGTCAAGCTCAAGTCTTTCTGATGCCGCTTTAACGTCCAAGTACGACAGTTTCAACGCAGCAAATCATTGAAGACTCACAGAGGCTCTAACGGAGAGAGAGACGGGAAAGTGAATCCTTCAGAAGCAAATTAGAAACGACTCACTGGAAAACTGCTGCTGTCGTACATAAAAATGACTGACCCAGCTTTGAATTATTGGAATTTGTTCTGATTTTGAACATGACGCATGAACTTCTCCCCCGACAGGCATGGAGTCGAGGAGCAATAACTCAAACTGAAGCCTGTTCATCAACGGTGGATCCAAAAGACACTGAAGAACCACTGATGTAAAACTTAATAGTTCTTTATTAATCCCTTAACTCCCACCTGAACCGAGCACATTTTCTCCAGTTTGGCTTTACCCCAATCCAAAAGCTTCAGGAAAAAAAGGTGTGGAAATAGCAACAAAACTGAGACGAAAACAATGATGGAAATGTGACAAAAAAGTGAGCAAAAAATGACCAAAAAATGACAAAAATTTGACACAAAAAATGACCAAAAATGGACAAAACAATGACAAAAAATTGACACAAAAAATGACAAAAAATGGACAAAAAAAATGACTAAAAATTGACAAAAAAGTGACAAAAAATAACAAAAAATTGACAAAAAATGGACCAAAAAATGACAAAAAAATTGACACAAAAAATGACAAAAAATGACAAAAAAATGACAAAAAATTGTCAAAAAAGTGTCAAAAAATAACAAAAAATGGACACAAAAATTGACAAAAAAAATGACAAAAAAATGACAAAAAATGACAAAAAATGGACACAAAAAATGACAAAAAAAGGACAAAAAAATGACAAAAAATGGACACAAAAAATGGACACAAAAAATGACAAAAAATGACAAAAAAATGACAAAAAATTGTCAAAAAAGTGTCAAAAAATGACAAAAAATGGACAAAAATTGACCAAAAAATTGACCAAAAAATGACAAAAAATTGACCAAAAAATGACAAAAAATGACAAAAAATGGACACAAAAAATGACAAAAAAAGGACAAAAAAAATAACAAAAAAAGGACAAAAAAGTGATGAAAAAAATGACATTTTTTTTTACATAAGTGGGACAAAAAAATGACAAAAAATGACAAAAAATATTGTCAAAAATTTGGCAAAAAAAATGATTTAAAAAAAGATTAAAAAATGACAAAAAAGTTACAAAATGAGTTGAATACCCCCCCAAAAAAAGATGGACAAAAATTTGATGACTCAAAATGTGCTCTGTTCAGGTGGGAGTTAAGGGGTTAAAACCGCAGCTCACTATTAAAACAAGGTTCAAAAATGAAACTCCTGCAGCTTCATTGTGGTTTGTCGCTGCCTGTTCTGTAATGATCACATGTTTGAAGCGAGACTTGTTTATCTCGTTTAGAAACTCTGATATTTGACCCACATCATTCTGTGTCATAAATGGACTGGTTTAGTTTTAGTGCGGGAGCTTCTCTCGTTGTTCTCGCTGTTTTTCTAAAGTCGAGCCGCGGAGACGAAAAGGTGTGAAAAGACGACTTCCTGTAACGAAAACAAAACAATTTCTATTTCGTTTTCAATCGTGTAAGAACTCTGTGTGTTTTATTGTAGCTGGTCTTGACTTTCATCTTCAATTTCTGCAAAACCAGAGGAGGAAGTCACCAAGTCTGAGTCTGGCACAGATCAGACTGAGGCCAAACCTTCACTGTTGGACGATACATTTTAGTAGTTAAAGGGGGGGTATTATGCAAAATGGACTTTTTCCAGCTTTCCATCATGTTATTCTGTCACTCCCTCATTAAAAACATGCCTGAAGTGTTGCCTTGGCACATTCACGTACTTCTGAGTAATCTGTAAAAACTCTGATGGCGGCCATTTTAGGGATAGGTTTGCCCGAGTCCTCCTAGGAACGCCCCCACCTCCTGGAGACGCCTCCGAGCTTTCGTCACCAGCCGAGTAACCGACCACTGCTCCTCAGCAGAACCCCCTCCCCACTGATGCCACAGAGGGGGGCGTGTCTAAAGGCTCAGAGGTTCTTAAAGAGACAGAGGCCTATT
Organism: Gobius niger; assembly: GCF_951799975.1. Classification (NCBI taxonomy): domain Eukaryota; kingdom Metazoa; phylum Chordata; class Actinopteri; order Gobiiformes; family Gobiidae; genus Gobius; species Gobius niger. Next base: position 30,850,513 of record NC_136865.1, on the reverse strand, counting down.
TCAAGACATTCACTACAGCCATTTTGAGAGAGACATTTTATACAAGGCAGTTATTCTAATTTACTGCATTTACAGACCAACAGAAGGTTTGTCATCATTATAGTGTGATATAGACTGGTGCTATGGGACTGAAAAAAGCCCGTCTTTAAGTGAGTGCATTTTCTGCAGTTCAGCTTCACCCAAATCTAAAAGCTTCTCAACTGAAGCTCACAGCCTCTAGGCCATCCATCCGTTTTGTTCCTCTTTATCCGGGGCCGTGTCGCGGGGGCAGCGTCTCAGCAGAGACCGATCCACACACACCTCCTCCAGCTCTTCTGACCCCGAGGCCACACCAGGCCAGAGACATAGTCCCACCACCGTGTCCTGGGTCTACCACGAGGCCTCGTCCCACTAGGACATGCCTCAGCTGCTCCTTTTGACGTGAAGGAGCAGCGACTCTACTCCGAGCTCCTCCCGGGTCACTGAGCTCCTCACCCTCAGCCGCCCTGTGAAGGAAACTCATTTCGGCCGCTTGTATTCGCGATCTCGTCCTTTCGGTCATGACCCAGATCACATGACCACAGGTGAGGGCGGGAACGGAGATCGATCGGTAAATCGAAACAGTCCAATACAGGCCCGTGTCTAACAAAAGAGGAGAGAGAGTTTCATAAAAACCCAGTTTAAAAAAAAAATGTATTGACCTTTATTTAATCAGGATAGTCCCAGTGAGATTAAGAATCTCTTTTTCAGGGGAGTCCTGGCCCGTTATTTTCATTATCTTATCGTTTTCTTCATTTCTTGGAAAAAATCTGTGATTTTGATCAAAACTAGCCTCTGTTTAGCTTATCTTTCTCAGGAACCGAGACACGTAGAATTAAACTGTTTTCACGTACGGAGAGCTTAGAGTCTCAGCTTTCAAACGAGCCACAGCCTGTATAACATAGATATAACATAGAACACACTGTGGTGCGACAAATATCATGAAAACGGTCTGGATTGAAGATCTTTTTCCTCACGTTGTTGCCGTTTTGTCGTCACTTCGTCACTTCTTCTTTTTCATCTCGTTTCTGTCACTTTTTTATTGTGTTTTTCTCACTTTTTTACACTTTTTGGTACAATTGTTGTCACTTTTTTGCTGCATTTTCATCGTTTTTTGTTACCTTTTGTTGCTCCTCCATTGGTTTATTTTGGCGCCTTTTTTGTTGCGTTTTCATCCATGTTTATGCCTCGTTTTTGTCGCTATTTTGTCATGAAGCTTTTAGATTGGGGTAAAGCCAAACCTGGATCAGTGAAGTTTGTCAAAGTCTAAGAGGAACTAAACTCTGAACCATCTCCACTGCTGCTTGTTAGGAGCATCGTTTACTCTTCGTTTACTCTTCGTGTACTCTTCGTTTAAAAGACTGCGTTTCCTCCTGGACGACTGAGAGCCTCCGCCGTGTTCCCGGCACAGCCTGACTCACCGCCGAGGGGCCCAGACCCCGTCCTTTTGTCCACATTACAGCCGAGCTCAGGAATGTGCTCCCACTCAGAGGTTACATCACCACCTCCACACCTCAGCAGGCGGCATCATGGGTAATCTCTGAGCAGAGGAGAAGAGGAGGGAGAGAAGAAGAGGGAGAGAAGAGAAGAAGAAGAGGGAGAGGAGAAGAGAAGGGAAGGGAGAGAAGAAGAAGAGGAGAAGAGGAAGAGAAGAGGAGGGAGAGAAGAAGAGGGAGAGAAGAGGAGGGAGAGAAGAAGAGGGAGAGAAGGAGAAGAGGAGAAGAGGAAGAGAAGAGGAGGGAGAGAAGAAGAGAAGAAGAAGAGAAGAGGGAGAGAAGAAGAAGAGAAGAGGGAGAGAAGAAGAAGAGGGAGAGAAGAAGAAGAGGGAGAGAAGAAGAAGAGGGAGGGAAGAAGAAGAGGGAGAGAAGAAGAAGAAGAAGAAGAGGGAGAGAAGAAAAAGAGGGAGAGAAGAAGAAGAGAGAGAGAAGAAGAAGAGGGAGAGAAGAAGAGAAGAGGGAGAGAAGAGAAGAGGGAGAGAAGAAAAAGAGGGAGAGAAGAAGAAGAGAGAGAGAAGAAGAAGAGGGAGAGAAGAAGAAGAGGGAGAGAAGAAGAAGAGAAGAAGAGGGAGAGAAGAAGAAGAGAAGAGAGAGAGAAGAGAAGAAGAGGGAGAGAAGAAGAAGAAGAAGAGGGAGAGAAGAAGAAGAGGAGAAGAGGAAGAGAAGAAGAGGGAGAGAAGAAGAGAAGAAGAGGGAGAGAAGAAGAAGAGAAGAAGAGGGAGAGAAAAAGAGAAGAGAAGAAGAAGAGGGAGAGAAGAAGAAGAGAAGAAGAGGGAGAGAAGAAGAAGAGAAGAGAGAGAGAAGAGAAGAAGAGGGAGAGAAGAAGAAGAAGAAGAGGGAGAGAAGAAGAGAAGAAGAAGAGAAGAGGAGAGGGAGAGAAGAAGAGGGAGAGAAGAAGAGAAGGGAGAGAAGAAGAGGGAGAGAAGAAGAGAAGAAGAAGAGAAGAGGAGAGGGAGAGAAGAAGAGGGAGAGAAGAAGAGAAGGGAGAGAAGAAGAGGGAGAGAAGAAGAAGAGAAGAAGAGGGAGAGAAGAAGAGAAGGGAGAGGGAGAGAAGAAGAGAAGGGAGAGAAGAAGAAGAGGGAGAGAAGAAGAAGAGGGAGGGAAGAAGAAGAGGGAGAGAAGAAGAAGAGGGAGAGAAGAAGAAGAAGAAGAAGAAGAAGAAGAGGGAGAGAAGAAGAAGAGAAGAAGAGGGAGAGAAGAAGAGAAGAGAAGAAGAAGAGGGAGAGAAGAAGAAGAGAAGAAGAGGGAGAGAAGAAGAAGAGAAGAAGAGAAGGAGAGGGAGAGAAGAAGAAGAGAAGAAGAGGGAGAGAAGAAGAAGAGAAGAGAGAGAGAGGAGAAGAAGAGGGAGAGAAGAAGAAGAAGAAGAGGGAGAGAAGAAGAAGAAGAGGGAGAGAAGAAGAGAAGAAGAAGAGAAGAGGAGAGGGAGAGAAGAAGAGGGAGAGAAGAAGAAGAGAAGAAGAGGGAGAGAAGAAGAGGGAGAGAAGAAGAGAAGGGAGAGAAGAAGAGGGAGAGAAGAAGAAGAGAAGAAGAGGGAGAGAAGAAGAGAAGGGAGAGAAGAAGAGGGAGAGAAGAAGAAGAGAAGAAGAGAAGGGAGAGGGAGAGAAGAAGAGAAGGGAGAGAAGAAGAGAAGGGAGAGAAGAAGAGAAGAAGAGGAAGAGAAGAGACGAGGGAGAGAAGAAGAGAAGGGAGAGGGAGAGAAGAAGAGAAGGGAGAGAAGAAGAGAAGAAGAGGAAGAGAAGAGACGAGGGAGAGAAGAAGAGAATTTGGAATGTGCCCGTTTTCCAGACAGTTATTTCAATGTTGTCATGTTGTACTTTATTTATTGAAGCCTCAGAACTGTGAGGATGAGCCTCAGAGGAACCGCCTTTCACCTCCTCGTCAGAGTTAATCCTCTCGGCGCTGACGATCGTTTAAGTCCGGATTAACCATAAACCCGGCTCTCCCTGAAGACTCTCACCTCGTCGTAATAAAACCGAGTCCAAATGCAGACGTTTGAAACCAGACATTAATTAAGATAAGCAGAGTCGCAATTAACAAATCACAAAGGTTTCATTTGTTTAAGGCAAAGTTCTGGCCTGGGGTACAAGTACTTTGATTTAAGTACTCGCCGATACCGAATACCGATACGAGTACAAGGCATTTTCTTCTTCATTCTTACTTGTTTCTCAGCAGATTGGTTTGTAATTAGTTAATTTACTCATGTACATTTCCTTAAGTAAAGTCGGCGACACATTTAAGAGCCGTTATATTAGAATTGTGCTGATGCCATTTATTTATTTACTTTATTTTCATTCAATATAATTGTATATTTTTGTTGCCCTGTCCATCACAGACAGAAAAGCCCATGTCCTAAAGCTCCTCAATGCCTGAGCTTTATTCATTTATGTGTTTTTATTTAACAATAGTATTGAGATGTTTCTTAAATGGTCTCTTTTCGTCTTTACTTCAGCTCCTGTAGATTTTCTCGTGTGTTTGTAGTAACTTAGCGAGAAGCTACAGCGTTTTCATTGTTCTGCTGCAGCTCATTTTCCCTCAATATAAACATGCTGTATGTCTTTAATCTGGATTTTCTGAGGACTTTTTAGTCGCTGGGTTAGTTTTTCAGATGAATAAACCCCTGGGCTTAAAACGGCGTCAGAATGGCCAAAACTGTTAGCCGTGAGTTAGCATCGTTAGCCTGTATGTTGTAAACACTGCAGACGTTTAGCTCTGGTTAAATCCAGCTCAGACTCTGGTTTAGAGAGCGCAGCAGTGTTAATTTCGTCGACTAAAATATTTAATCTTAATTTTAGTCAAAGTGATATTCTTGACGACTAAAATTGGACTAAAACTAAATTAAAAGTTTCTCATGAGACTAAAACTGTGACTAAAATGTCCAGATATTTTAGTCGACTAAAATCAGACTAAATAAAAATGAAAGAAGAGACTAAAATCATCCAAACTTCTATTGAGCGTCTGAAAGAGCCTCAGATCATGGAAATCCTCTGTTAAAGGATCAGCTCTGAGCTTTATTCATGTGGAGCAGAAACATGAAGCAGAGGAACAACATTAAATATGATTATCATGAATATTATAAATATAAGTCGACTAAATTTACTTGCAATTTTAGTCGACTAAAATTAGACTAAAAAGATTTTTTTTTAACTAAAACTAGACTAAAATCGAATTACATTTTACTCAAAAGACTAAGGCTAAAACTAAATTAAAATATGTTGTCAAAATTAACACTTCTGCGCAAGTCAGCTCTATGTGGATTATTGTGTTTACACTAAACTATTCTCCAGTTTGTTGCTTCTTCTCTCCTCAGCTGAGAGCTGCGCCTCGTAGCCGCGCCTCGTAGCCGCGCCTCGTAGCCGCGCCTCGTAGCCGCGCCTCGTAGCCGCGCCTCGTAGCCGCGCCTCGTAGCCGCGCCTCGTAGCTGCGCCTCGTAGCTGCGCCTCGTAGCTGCGCCTCGTAGCTGCGTTGGCCACACGTCAAATGGCATCGGTTTCTGGTATCGGGACCTCATGAATGAGTACGAGTATGTGGTATCGGCCCGATAGTGGTATCGGTATCGGTGCATCGCTAGTTAAAGTGTTCGGGACTGACCTCCGCCTCCTTGGGCAGTGAACGGTGTTGGTTCTTCATGAGCTGTGGTCCTGTTCCTTTGCAGAGTGGACCTCCTGTGGTCATGTGTTCAGTGATGACTCAGTCGCAGCAGCAGCAGCAGCAGCAGCAGCAGCAGCAGCAGCGGCACATTCCCGGGATTCCTCCGTCTGCTGCTCGGAAACAGGAATTTACTACAGACATGTGGTTCAGATCAGCAGGAGGTGATGCTTTTACTGACGGGATCTGGATTACAACATGGACAAAAAGGGAGGATTTGGTCTCAATCCACAACTTCTTCTTCTTCTTGTTGCGAGTTCTCGTCGAGTCATGTGGAACAGTCTTTAGATCATGTTAACGCACTTGTTTTGTCTGGTGTTGCGACACATCGGGCTGGATCTTTTCTAAAGCCGGGCTGTAGACGAGGTGCGCTCTGTGGATTAAAGGCAGAGTTATGCAGAACAGCGCCCCCTCCCTGAGCCTTTCCCTCCTGCAGACCAGTGTCTCTGTGGCGTTGGTGAGCGGTGTCTCTGTGTCTCTCAGGACAACGTTTAACTCTCAGGAGAATTTAAGTTTGTTATTTGTCCTGTGAGAGCCTGAAAACGCTGAAGGCACAAGAGCCCGCGAGATGTTAGCGATATTAGCGAAGACATCAGAAATATGGAAATATGGCTTTGTCGCTCAGAAAGATTATCGTCCTAAACAGACGACGAAAGGGCAGAAAAACATGACTTTTTTCCCTCATATTTTGCCTTTTTTTTTTTCAATCTATTTTTTACCACATTTTTTTTCCTCATATGTTACATTTTTTTCCCCAAAAATCTTTCCTCATATTTTTTTAACCAATTTTTTTCCCCCAATTTTTTTCTCATATTTTCCCTATTTTCTTCCTAATTTTCACTATTTTTGCCTCATATTTTCCCTCATATTTTGCCATATTTTGTCTATTTTTTACCTATTTTTTTCCTCATATTTTCTTCCTATTTTTCCTGTATTTTCCTTCATTTTTTTTTTTTTTCCCAAAATCTTTCCTCATATTTTTTATTTATTTTCACTATTTTTCCCTCATATTTTGCCATTTTTCTCATTTTTTTTTTTTATACCAGAATGCTCACTCCAGCCACAAGGGGGCAGACTAAATAAAAATAAAAGGAAAGAACTCCACAGGTGTCCAGCAGAGGGCACTGGCATAATATGAAATCAGGATATAAACAACACATTGGCTGTTTCTCAATTGCGAGGATCCGTCCTCCGTTTGGCGACTTCGTTGACGTCCTCGTCCTCTCTCCGCCGCCTTTGAGCTCAAATGGAACGGCCTCCGGAGCGAGCGGCTGCGTCAGGTCACGTGTCAATCTATGCTCATTAAAACAACTGTTTTATGAATAACAGAGGCCAGGAAACTGTTTATGTGGAACACAACTTGTTTAAAGTGAGTTCAAACTAATAACGTTTTGCGAGAAAAGAAAAAAGAAACTATGCTGCAGTGCATTATGGGTAATTTCAGCTCTCCAAGGCAGCGGAGGATCCACAGCTGTATCCTTCGTAAATGAGCCAAACGGAGGAGTGGAGCTGCGAGGGGGCGAGTGGTCCAGGTGAAATGGAACCACTTGGCGGCGCCGTGATGACGCGAATGACGTCCGAAGTGGTCGAGACGCCGAGGATCCTGGACATTGGGAAACAGCCATTGTGTGACTTGCAACCAATGGCCGCTGGCTGCCCTGCGTTTTGACCACAAACGTGGGGGCCGCCATTGCTCCGCCGTTGCTGTAGTACCTCCATATCGCCGCTAGGCCCCCATTGAAAAGCATTGGACTTTAGACACGTTAAAAACTACTTTAAAGCCTGGTTTCAATTGTTTCAACGCTAGACTAGGCTGATATTCCTCCTGAGATAACGCTGGGTTAATAACAATATATGAAACCAGGCTGGTTTTCGTAATATGATTTTTTGAAATCTCGTACTTAATGAGGCTCGGACTGTTAGCATTGGAGCAGCGCGAGCTACACGTCACACAAGGGCCGAGTCTACGGTGAAAATCCCGCCCTTATGCCCTTTTTAGGAACATGCTTCGTCAGAGCTGGGGAGGGGGAGTCTGTAAATCCGCCATGAATTGCCCCACGGCCGTGGTCAATCTGGTAAACGGGGAGGAGTGAGCATAAGACGTCCATTTTTTCTACAGTCTATGCTTGCAAGTGGGAAATGGACAGTCTGCCCCTGGGCAGCTGTGGCTACAATAGTAGCTTAATACCACGGAGTGTGGAGTGAATGAATATTGACTCTAACACAGCAGAGACTTGTGACACAGGCTTGTGAGTGTGAGTGTTTTTCTGAGGCCACAGAACTGTCAGGCTCATTATTCATCTAATGAAAAAAGTCCTCAATGTATTTTCCCAAATCAAAACATTTTTGTTTATTTTGGAGCTTTTGTTTATGGACCCGGCGACACACTCCCCATAGAAGTGTATTTATGGAGTTCCTCTTGAGCGTCGCCTCTGCCCGTGTGGAGCGGCTGGACGACACTGGGCTCAGAAAGAACATCTGTTCCTGATGCTGATGTTTGTTTGTGGTTCTTCCCTGATTGTGATTCCTCTGATCGGCAGGTGGTGACCCCGGCTCGTGTGGGACAGTCCTACAGCTTCAGCGCGGGACAGCAGGACCTGTACGACGTGCCGCCCTCCCGCTCACAGGGGGTACGTGCTCCTCGTGCACTACTTTTTTCCCTCATATTTTTTACCACATTTTTTCCTATATTTTCCCTGTTTTCTTCCTATTTTTCCCCTATTTTCCCTCATATTTAAATTTTTTTCCCCCAAATCTTTCCTCATATTTTTGATTTATTCCCCCTATTTTTCCCTCATTTTTTCCCTCTGATTTTGCCATTTTTAAATATTATTTTTTACAAAAATATTCCTCATATTTTGCCTTTTTTTCCAAATATTTTCCATCATAATTTCCCTTTTTTTAATCTATTTTTTACCAAATTATTTCCTCATATTTTCTTCCTATTTTTCCCAATTTTCCCTCATATTTAACATTTTTTCCCCCAAATCTTTCCTCATATTTTGATTTTTTTCCCCTTATTTTTCCCTCATATTTTCCCTCATATTTGGCCATTTTTAGCCTATTTTATTCCCCAAATTTTTTACTGATATTTTCCCTATTTTTGCCTCATGTTTTCCCTCAAATTTTGCCATTTTTCCCTCATATTTTCCATCATAATTTGCCATTTTTTACCAATTGTTTTCGTCATATTTTCTCTATTTTCTTCCCATTTTTCCCCTATTTTCCCTCATATTTAATTTTTTCCCCCCGCTCACAGGGGGTACGTGCTCCCTGTGTTCCTCGTGTTCCTCGTGTTCCTCGTGCTCCTCGTGCTCCTCGTCTCTGAGATGTTTCTCCTCATGTTCTCACGCTCCTCTGTCCGTTTGTCCTCAGGTGTACGACGTCCCGGCCGGGCACGTGCTGAGCTCTCCGTACCCGGGACGGAGCCGCTCCCCCGGGCAGAGTCTGTACGACGTGCCGCCCGGAGCGCCGGAGCCTCGGGGGGGACAGGGGGTCTACGACGTCCCCCCGACGGCACAGGGGGTGAGGAGCTCGCACTCATCACACTGCAGGCAGAGGTCAGGCAGAGGTCAGAGGTCAGGCAGAGGTCAGAGTCAGGCAGAGGTCAGAGGTCAGAGGTCAGGCAGAGGTCAGAGTTAGAGCTGCAGAATCCAAAGCACGAAGGTCGAGGGCGATGTCGATGAAAGTTTGTGGGATATTTTTTTTATATCAGAAATATGGAAAAATGGCTTTGTCGCTCAAAAAAAGTATCCACCTAAACAGACGACGAAAGGGCAGAAAAACACAACATTTTTCCCTCATATTTTTTTGCCTTTTTTAATCTATTTTTTACCACATTTTTTCCTCATATTTTCTTCCTATTTTTCCCCTATTTTACATTTTTTCCCCAAAATCTTTCGTCATATTTTTATTTTTTTCCCCCCTATTTTTCCCTCATATTTTCCCTCATAGTTTGCCATTTTTTATTTATTTTTTACAAAAAAATTCCTAATATTTTACCTATTTTCTTCCCATTTTCCCCCTATTTTCCCTCATATTTTAATTTTTTCCTCCAAATCTTTCCTCTTCTTGCCATTTTTAACCAATTTTTTTTACCAATTTTATTTCTCATATTTTCCCTATTTTCTTCCTAATTTTGCCTCATGTTTTCCCTCACATTTTCCCAATTTTCCCCTATTTTCCCTCATATTTTAATATTTTTTCCCCAAAATCTTTCCTCATATTTTTAATTCATTTCCCTATTTTTCCCTCATATTTTGCCATTTTTTAATTTATTTTTTACAAAAATATTCTTCATATTTTACCTTTTTTTCCACATATTTTCCATCATAATTTGCCTTTTTTTTAATCTATTTTTTACCAAATTATTTCCTAATATTTTCCCTATTTTCTTCCTATTTTTCCCAATTTTCCCTCATATTTTACATTTTTTCCCCAAATCTTTTTTTTCACTATTTTTGCCTCATGTTTTCCCTCACATGTTGCCATTTTTCCCTCATATTTTCCATCATAATTTGCCTTTTTTTTAAATCTATTTTTACCAATTGTTTTCCTCATATTTTCCCTCATATTTTGCCATTTGTTTAAATTATTTTTTACAAAAAAATTCCTCATATTTTCTTCCTATTTTTCCCAATTTTCCCTCATATTTTACATTTTTTTCCCTCATATTTTGATTTTTTTCCCCCTTATTTTTCCCTCATATTTTCCCTCATATTTTCCCTCATATTTTCCCTCATATTTGGCCATTTTTAACCTATTTTTTGACCAAATTTTTTTCTCATATTTTCCCTATTTTCTTCCTTTTTCCCCCTATTTTCCTTCATCTTTTCATTTTTTTCCCCCAAAGTCTTTCTACATATTTTTAATTTATTTTCCCTATTTTTCCCTCATAGTTTTCCATTTTTTATTTATTTTTTACAAAGAAATCTTCCTATTTTTCCCCATTTTCCCTCATTTTACATTTTTCCCCCTATTTTTTCTCTATTTTTCCCTCATATTTTCCCTCATATTTTGCCATTTTTTCCCCCCAAAAATCTCATATTTTCCGTTTTCCCTCTATTTTTCCATCATATTTTGCATTTTTTGTTATTATTTTCCAGAATTTGTTTCCCAGTGTTTAAAGCCTCCCCCCTTTATCCTCATGTCTTCACATTAGAGATAAACTCCATATTGTAAATCTACAAATCTTCCCAAAAGCAGTTTCGAGCTCATCATGTGATCATTAAATCCACAGGAGCGACTCGGACTCATTATTCAGAAGTGACGACATGTGTGTGTAACATTCCACATGTAAACAGAACAAACCCGTGTCTAACCAGGAGAAAGTCTGTTTTCCTTTTGGACACAAACTCGTCTAAACTCGTTCATTCTCGGCCTGAAAACAGATTCTAAAGTTTCTCCTAATTGTCTGCGGTAAATGAGTAAAACGTTCCTGTGGTGGATTTAAACGGGCGCCGCTCCTGCCAAACATCGCAAACCAAAACGAGTCCGAGAACTGGGCCAAGGACGGGCTTCGCTTTTCAAACAGAATCACTTTCAGAACAGAACAGATGAAGGTTTACGAAGCCCTTCCTCTGGAGATAAATGTGGATGAGGCGAATGCAGCGTTTCAGGCTCAGAACAAAACCATAAAACCACATTAAAAGCACAGAGGGAGATGTAGGATTAAAGTTTTCAAACGATAAAACCCTAAACTCTCTCCACACTGTCTGCGTTTCCTCTCTCTCTCTCCGGATTGCATCAGAGGAACCAAAAAGCTTCATATTTTTGTCGTCTGCAGCCTGTCCACACAAAAGCACAGTGGAAAAAAACACAACACGTTTGTTAAAATGTACGACTGTCCTGGGTCTCTGACTCGGACGTCTCTGAAGGCCTGGGTGTTTCTCCTACAGCCTCATGTTTCCATAGTGATGCAGGTCGGGGGGGTCAGTGCACTGTCATCTGTTGATACTGTTGATACAGTGTGTACAGGGGCGACTGGCCATATGTCCGTTCTGGAAGAGCACAGAGGGGCCACCGGTCCCGCCTCAACCGAGCTTTACCCAAATCTAAAAGCTAAAAAGAAAAGCGAGAAAGAGAGGATGAAAACATGAGAAAAACACGGACAAAAAAAAGACAACAAAAAATGATAGAAAAAAATATTAAAAATTCAACAAAGATGCAACAAAAACTCAACAATAATGTGACAAAAATTCAACACAAATGTGACAAAAATGCATCAATAATGTGACAAAAATGTGACAAAAATTCAACACAAATGTGACAAAAATGCATCAAAAATGGAACAAAAATGTGACAAAAACTCAACAAAAATGTGACAAAAATGTGACAAAAATTCAACAAAAATGTGACAAAAATGCAACAAAAATGTGACAAAAATTCAACAAAAATGTGACAAAAACTCTACAAAAATGTGACAAAAATTCAACAAAAATGTGACAAAAACTCTACAAAAAATGTGACAAAAATTCAACAATAATGTGACAAAAATGTGAGAAAACATTGACACAAAAGTGACGAAAAATGGATGAAAAAGTGGCAAAAATGTCACAGAAATGTGACAAAAATGTGACAAAAATGTGACAAAAATGTGATATAAATGTGAGAAAAATGTGAGAAAAATGTGAAAAAAATGTGACCAAAAAATGACAAAAAAATGACAAAAAATTGACAAAAAATTGACAAAAAAATTACAAAAAAATTACAAAAAATTGATTAAAAATTCACAAAAATGTGACAGAAATTTGAACAAAAAATGACAAAAATGTGATCAAAAATGGATGAAAAAATGACAAAAAATTGACAAAAAAGTGACAAAAAAGTGACAAAAATGTGATAAAAAAGTGACAAAAATGTGATAAAAATTTGACCAAAAAAATGAAAAAAAAGTTACACAAATGAGTTGAATACCCAACAAAAAAATGATGGAAAAAATCTGATGACGTGAGGAAAAAGATCCTCTCGGTTCAGGCGGGAGTTAAGAGGTTCATATAAAAGATTTTGATGAAGTTCTTTTTATCAGTGGATTATCTCAGGCGTTAGTGACGGGGTAATGAGTTTGAGCGATAGAGTTCTGGGGTCCAGTATCATTATTGGCCCCTGATAGAGGAGTATTTCACTAAAATATCTGACTAACCCCCCTCTCCCCCCTCCCTCTGGGCTCAGGTTTACTCGGTGCCGCCCTGCAGACCCGCCGCCAACCAGGAGTCCAACTACGATTTCCCTCAGCCGCTGAAGTCGCTCCGGGCCGAGGGCATCTACGACGTCCCGCCCCCCGCTTTGACCAAACCCACTCAGATCTCCTCCCTGTACGACTACCCGCCCCCCGTCCCGGAAACCTCCCCCTCCTCCTCCGCTCACGCCGCTCCTCACGCCGCTCCTCACGCCGCGCTCAACAACAACGAGGGCATCTACGACGTCCCGCCCCCCGCCGCCTCCTCTTCCGCCGACTCCTCCTCAGACATTTACGACATCCCCCGAGGCGTCCAGAGCCGCGCCTCGCCCCACGACAGCCGCGGGATCTACGACGTCCCGGGGCAGGTGTGCGACGTGGCGGACGGCGTGAACAGACTGTCGTTCTCCAGCACGGGCAGCACGCGCAGCAGCATGTCCACGTCCTCGTCGTCCGCCGGGTCGGGCGCCGAGGGCCGGCTGGTGCTGGACCCGGACGCCGCTCTGCTCCGGCTGCTCCGGCTGCACCAGGGCGTGGAGGCGGCGGTGGGGAACCTGCAGGCGCTGGCGGGCTCTCCGCACTGGAGGACGTTCGCGTTCATGGAGAGACACGCCAACGACGTGCGCGCGGTGCTGGACAGGGTGCGGGCGGCGGTGGCGGACTTCGTGGTGTTCGGGAGGGGCGCGGCGGCCAACGCCACGGCGCTGTCCGACTGCAGCCTCCACAGTAAACTGCGGCGGCAGCTGGGGCGCCTGGAGGACTCGCAGCTCATCCTCATCCAGATCTACCAGGCGCTGGAGAACGCCGGCTGGGCCGCCAACGCGCTGGCGGCGTCCGGCGCCGCGCGGCACAACAAGACGGACGAGGTGGAGCGCTTCGTCATGGTGTCGCGGACGGTGCCGGACGACGCCAAACAGCTGGCGTCCACGGTCGGCGCCAACGCGGAGCTGCTGTTCTCGCGGAGGCCCCACGGGGAGGGCGGGCCCGAGGAGACGCACCCCGCCCTGAGCTCGCCGCCATCGGACAACGACGGCTACGGGAAACCCTTCCCCTCCAGCGGCGTCCAGGACAAAGACAACATGAACCACAGCGAGAAGTGCGTCAAGAGCTGGATGGAGGATTACGACTACGTCCACCTGCAGGTGAGCCCGGCCTGGCCCGGCCTGGCCCAGTCTGACCTGGTCTGACCCGGTCTGACCCGGTCTGACCTGGTCTGACCTGGTCTGACCCGGACTGACCCGGTCTGACCTGGGGCCGACACAGAGGCAGGTCTCAGTGTTTCTGTCTCTCCATGAAGCAGGATTTCTACAAACCAACAGAAATACCGTAAATTCTCTAATACTGGCCTCTATTCCATTAGCGGCCGGGTCTCTGACAGAGGCCGGGCTCGCGGCTGACGGAGGCAAATTAAAGCTGGTCTCTAAAACAGGCCGGGGCTTTTATTAGAAACTATAGCGGTAGAAATATTCCCCATGTTAGGAATTTGTCTCATACTGGTGTAAATGAAACTCACGTGCAGGAAGTAACAAACGGGAACCCGGGCCGAGGGGGGCGCTGTGGAGGAGCTGATCCGAGCGTAACTTTGACACAGATTTAGCCACTTTTCAAACCTCCTGTGACGATATTTGGAAACAGGGAAACAAATGTTGTGTGACCCTCCAGGGTTTTATTAAAGTCTCCATCGCGTCTTCAAAGCACGTCCAGCTGCTCCGTGTGCAGGTCAGTCCCACGCCTCAAAATAACTCCTCCCATCAGCGCGAGCGTCTCGTCTTCTCTCGGGTCAGTCTCATGATCGATCACAAACACAAACGCTCCGTCTAAACTCGCCTTTTACACAAGATAACAACAAATAATCCGGTCTGCGGTAAAAACGAAACAGAACCTGCAGTGACACTGATGTCAAAGCTCCGCTAACAGCAACGAAACACTTCCTGTTGTCCCGAAAAAATAAAAGGCTTCAATGTTCCTGCCGCTGGGAGAGGGTTTGAAATGTTAATAAATAAATGAACCTAATATTTTAGGTTCAAATGGACACAAATCTCGTTTTTCTTCGTTTTCCTGGTCGTCCGTTTTGCTCAAATAGAAATAAAGGCCTGTGTCTAATTGTGGCCTGGTTCCAATAAAGGCCTGGTCCCAGATGCCCTTGAGTAAATAAAGGCCCCGGCCGATATTAGAGCATTTACTGTATACAAAATATTACTTTATCGGACAAAATGATCATTGATGGGATCACAGTACAAGAGGCAATTTTTTTTCACACTTTTCACCTCCATATTCACGTCTCCCCGGCCCCTCAATGAGTAATAAACTCGTATAATGTGTCGTGAGCTCGATGGTTCTGAATATGGAGCGACGTAAGAATAACCCACTTGTCTCTTCAGGGAAAAGAAGACTTCGAGCGTCAGCAGAAGGAGCTCCTGGACAAAGAAAACATCATCCAGCAGAGCCAGGTTCAGCTGGGCCCGGAGCAGGTCAGAGACTTTCATTACATCACCACATCATCACATCACACTTAACCTCTTCACTCCCGCCTGAACCGAGAGCATTTTCTCCAGGTCAGCTTTACCCAAATCCTGTAGGCCAGTGTAACGCCTCATTTGAAAGCTAAGATCTACAAACTCATCTAAATGGATCTTTTTCCTCACGTCATCAGATTTTTTGTTTTTTTTGTCACATTTTTGGTCAATTTTTGGTCACATTTTTGTCACATTTTTTGTCTTTTTTTGTCATTTTTTTTGTCTTTTTTGTTACATTTTTGTCACATTTATTGTCTTATTTTTATTCATTTTTTGTCATTATTTGTCACATTTTTTGTCATTATTTGTCACATTTTTTGTCAATTTTTTGTCTTTTTTGTCACATTTTTTGTCATTTTTTTTGTCACATTTTTTGTCAATTTTTTTGTCATTTTTTGTCAATTTTTTTGTCCGTTTTTTGTCATTTTTTGTCACATTTTTTGTTGATTTTTTGTCTTTTTTGTCACATTTTTGTCACATTTTTGTCTTTTTTTGTCAGTTTTTTGTCATTTTTGTTACATTTTTGTCACATTTATTGTCTTATTTTTATTCATTTTTTTGTCATTTTTTGTCATTTTTTCGTCACATTTTTGTCAATTTCTTGTGACATTTTTGTGACATTTCCATCATTGTTTTCGTCTCAGTTTTGTTGCTATTTTCACACCCTTTTTCCAGAAGCTTTTGGATTGGGTAAAGCTGGGAAAATGTACTCGGTTCAGGTGGGAGTTAAGGGGTTAAAGACTCCCAAACACTGAAGAGGAGGAGAGGCTGAGGAGCTCATGCTTCTCACAGAGCATTTCTATGACTGGCTGAAATGACAGAGGGAAAACAGTCGTCCTGATTTATTATATGTTTCAGGTTAATAATAATTTCTCTAAAATACTGTCGGTCCACAAAACAGCTCCTTGTAAAGTTACACTGTGGGGCATTAAAAAGGATTGAATTTGATTAAAACATTGATTAAAAATGTTAGAGAAAATGCTTTTTTTTCATTAGACACAGGACCCACTTATTGTTGTTGGCTTCCCCCCCCCCCCCCCCCGCATTTTTTAAACTATTTTTTTCTCAAGTTTTTTTATTTTTTCCCCCCCAAATTTTTTCAAAATTTTCTCCCCATTTTTTTAATTTTTTTAAATATTTTCCCAGTTTTTTTCATATTTTTTCCCATTACTTTGACTATTTGCCCCAATTTCTCCCTATTTTTTCCCCATTTTTCCCCCAATTTTTTCCTCATATTTTCCCTTTTTTTCCCCATATTTAGCTTTTTTTCCCCTTAATTTTTCCCTATTGTTTTCCGAATTAGTTTCCCAATGTTTTAAACCTCCCCCATTTTATTTCCATTTCTCCACATTAGAGGTAATAAACTCAAAACAAAACAACAAGTTACACTGTGGGGCATTAAAAAGGATTTAATTTTATTTAATTCAAAGTAGATGAGATACAGAACCCTCTTATTTGTGTTATCTTTTTCCCCCCCAATTTTTCCATTTTTTTAAACACATTTTTTCCACTTTTTTCTCAACTTTTTAAATTTCTTTTCCCAATTTTTCCAAAAATTTCCCTCCATTTTTGACTATTTTTTCTCTTTTTTTCTCTTTTCTTTTCTTAATTTTTCCCATTACTTTGAATATTTTCCCCTCATTTTTTTTTATTTCCCCACATTTTTCCCATTGTAAATTTGCAGATCTTGAGCCCTGTTTCAGCGTCTCCTTCCCTCCAGTTTCTTTTCCTTCCTCTGTGAGCGAAGGTTTCAAACCCCAGAGCCGGAGACGAACTCGAGACTTGTCTTTTTAGCAACACTGTACAAAAGCACAGCGAAGCCTCTGCCAGGAAAAGCCTGGTAAAAGCGAGCGGGAGTGTTTTACGGTCCAAGTATCGGGTTTTACAGACGCCTCGGGGTCGAATAAAACCATTACAGCAACAGGAAGTGTGTCACGAGAGGGAGGGAGGCGGGGGCAAAATGGCGGCGTGTTTGGCGGGTCGTGTCAGGGCGAGAACGAAAGGCAGGGGGAGTTTCAATCAGGGCCATTTCAGCGGCAAATTAACCTCTTAACTCCCGCCTGAACCGAGAGATCTTTTTCCTCACGTCATCAGATTTATTTCCATCATTTTTTTGTTGGGTATTCAACTCATTGTTGTGACTTTTTTGGTCATTTTTTGGTGAATTTTTATCACATTTTTGTAATTTTTTTTGTAATTTTTTCATCATTTTTTTGTAAATTTTTTGTCAAATTTTTATCACATTTTTGTCACATTTTTGTCACATTTTTATCACATTTTTGTCACATTTTTATCACATTTTTGTAATTTTTTTGTCAATTTTTTGTCATTTTTTGTCATTTTTTCGTCAATTTTTTTGTCAAATTTTTATCACATTTTTGTCCGTTTTTGTCAGTTTTTCATCACATTTTTGTCATTTTTTTGTCAATTTTTTATCACATTTTTGTCACATTTTTGTCAATTTTTTTTTGTCACATTTTTGTCAATTTTTTGTCATTTTTTCGTCAAATTTTTATCACATTTTTCTCATTTTTTTTAATCACATTTTTGTCAATTTCTTGTGACATTTTTGTGACATCATTGTTTTCGTCTCACACCCTTTTCCCAGAAGCTTTTGGACTGGGGTAAAGCCAAACTGGAGAAAATGTGCTCCGTTCAGGTGGAGGTTAAGGGGTTAAAACAGTCGTTACACACTCACTTCGAACTCCCCACATTCAGAATCCGAACACTTGCTAATAACTCCCTGTGTGGCAGATTGTTGACATTTGCCTCCGCTCTTCGGCCGATGCTTCGTAAAACCACACACTTCCTGGTTTACAAAATGCACCAGAGCCAATGGCCCTTCTGTGTCTCACTTCCAGAATGGACATATGGCCAGTCCGCCCCGAGAGAATCACGAAGAAGAAGCTAACAGGCTAACGGGCAAAGCTAACTGCGGGCTAGCGTCACTTAAAACAGTATTTACAGCCAAGTTTGAGTGAAAAAAATAATCTCTTTTCTATCAGCGTAGCATTTACTCTCACGGACAATTAATAAGTTAAAAAATCGCAACTTGCTACGACACCTGCAGTTGCGCTCATGGCCTCTAGGGGGAGGAGTTACTTAGATCTGCTTTAATCTCTTAACTCCCGCCTGAACCGAGAGCATTTTCTCCAGTTCAGCTTTACCCAAATCCCGTAGGCCAGTGTAACGCCTCATTTGAAAGCTGAGATCTACAAAACTCATCTAAATGGATCTTTTTCCTCACGTCATCAGAATTCATTCCATCTTTTGGGGGATATTCAACTCATTTTTGTAACTTTATTTCATTTTTTTTTTCTTTTTTTTCTTCATTTTTTCTTCATTTTTTGTCACATTTTTTGTTACATTTTTTCCGTCATTTTTTGTCCGTTTTTGTCACATTTTTGTCACTTTTTTGTCACATCTTCATCATTGTTTTCGTCTCAGTTTTGTTGCTATTTTCACACCCTTTTTCCAGAAGCTTTTGGATTGGGGTAAAGCCAAACTGGAGAAAATGTGCTCGGTTCAGGTGGGAGTTCAGGGGTTAAAGCTCATTCAAAGACGATGTTCTGATGCCTAAAGAGCCAGTGTTTTAACTAGGAAGGGAATGAACCTGAGCGAGTGATGTTCTGATCTTTACAAAGCTCTCCTGTTTCCCTCCTCAGATAAACCAGTTCAAGCGTCTGGAGCAGGAGGTGAGCAAACCGGTGGAGAACGACATTTCCCAGTGGATTTCTCAGCAGCGTCTGGGCCTGGCCCCGAACTCGCTCCCCAAACCCACGGAGCAAACGCAGGTGTGCCCCCGAGACCGGCAGCTGCTGGTCTTCTACTCCGACCAGTGTGGGCAGCACTTCCTCACGCTGCTCAGCGCCATGGACGCCTTCTTCTCCTGCGTCAGCGCCGGCCAGCCGCCGCGCATCTTCGTGGCGCACAGCAAGTTCGTGATCCTGAGCGCGCACAAGCTGGTGTTCATCGGCGACACGCTCTCCCGCCAGGTGTCCACGCCCGAGCTCGCCAACCGCGTCATGAACGCCAGCAACGTGCTCTGCGACCTGCTCAAGACGGTGGTGGGCGCCACCAAGACGGCGGCGCTGAACTACCCCAACACGGCGGCCGTTCAGGAGATGGTGGATCGAGTCACGGAACTGTCGCAGCACTCGCAGAGGTTCAAGGAGCAGCTGCTGAGCCTGTCCCAGTGATCAGGCAGGGATCAGGCAGGGATCAGGCAGGGATCAGGCAGGGATCAGGCAGGGATCAGGCAGGGATCCACCCGAGATCCACCTGTGACTCACCAGTGATTCACCAGTGTATCACCAGTGATCCACCAGTGACTCACCAGAGATCCACCAGTGTATCACCAGTGACTCACCAGAGATCCACCAGTGTATCACCAGGGATCCACCAGTGATCCACCCGAGATCCACCAGTGACTCACCAGAGATCCACCAGTGACTCACCCGAGATCCACCAGTGTATCACCAGTGTATCACCAGGGATCCACCAGTGATCCACCAGTGTATCACCAGAGATCCACCAGTGATTCACCCGAGATCCACCAGTGTGTCACCAGGGATCCACCAGTGTATCACCCGAGATCCACCAGTGATTCACCTGTGTATCACCAGGGATCCACCAGTGTATCACCCGAGATCCACCAGTGATTCACCCGAGATCCACCAGTGTATCACCCGAGATCCACCAGTGTGTCACCAGTGTATCACCCGAGATCCACCAGTGTATCACCAGTGTATCACCTGAGATCCACCAGTGTATCACCAGTGTATCACCAGAGATCCACCAGTGTATCACCCGAGATCCACCAGTGTATCACCAGTGTATCACCCGAGATCCACCAGTGTATCACCAGTGTATCACCAGTGTATCACCCGAGATCCACCAGTGTATCACCAGAGATCCACCAGTGTATCACCAGAGATCCACCAGTGTATCACCAGTGTATCACCCGAGATCCACCAGTGTATCACCAGTGTATCACCCGAGATCCACCAGTGTATCACCTGAGATCCACCAGTGTTTCACCAGAGATCCACCAGTGTATCTCCAGTGTATTACCTGTGATCCACCAGTGTATCACCAGTGTATCACCAGTGATCCACCAGTGACTCACCCGAGATCCATCAGAGATCCACCAGTGTATCACCAGTGACTCACCAGTGTATCACCCGAGATCCACCAGTGTATCACCAGAGATCCACCAGTGACTCACCGGTGATCCACCCGTGATCCACCAGTGTATCACCAGTGATCCACCAGTGTATCACCAGTGTGTCACCAGAGATCCACCAGTGTATCACCAGTGAACCACCAGTGTATCACCAGTGATCCACCCGTGATCCACCCGTGATCCACCCGTGATCCACCAGTGTGTATATGAATCTGTACGTGAGGATCAGGCAAAACATTCTGGACACAGGCCAGAAAACCGTAACGGCCACAATCCGTGTGGCGCGTTTACATTAGGGCTGAAACAACCAATCGATTAATCGACAACTAATCGATTACGAAAACAGTTGTCAACTATTCCAGTAATCGATTAATCGTTTTCTAGCGAACACAGACTAAAATAGAGCAAAAATGACATGACAATTATGTATTTTGGATGAAAACCTACTTTATTTTTAAAGTGAGGGTCTGCAGTGTTTTGTACTTTGTAAATTTCATAAATATCTGCATTTGCCTCGTCCAATCAGAACGCAGAATTAGCACAAAGAGCCTCCTACAAACGTTTACTTTAAGTTTACTCCATCAACATGTCCTCAAGCGGCGCCACTTTAGCTTCATGTGGTCAAAACATTTAAAAAATACAATTTCCACGAACCTTTCACAGCCAAGCGAATAATCGATTAATCGTGAAAACAACCAAACTGAAGAATAAATTATAATCAATAACGTCAGTAATAATTTAAACTTTTAGACTTTCTGACCCGAGACCGTTAACCTTTGAACCCTCGCATGAACCAGGCACATTTTCTCCAGTTTGGCTTTACCCAAATCTAAAAGAATGAGCGTGTCCTCTGTGTCCGGACTGTTTTGCCTGATCAGTTTATACAGGGTTCCTCTGGAGCGTTGAAACTTACAGGTGCCGCTATGGGCTTTAGGCGGAAACACATTCGACGACAAAACATCCAATCTCATTATGTGGTTCACATTGTGTTTCTGTAAATGTTTAGAGTTTATTTTATTATTTTAAGTGCGTTTCCTATAAATTATCAGCTCATTTCCCGTTTCCTTTTGTTCTGAAGCTTCACTTTAATATCGCTTTAGTTAAACCCTTAACTCCCGCCTGAACTGAGAGCATTTTATCAGCTTTACCCAAATCCTGTAGGCCAGTGTAACGCCTCATTTGAAAGCTAAGATCTACAAAACTCATCTAGATGGATCTTTTTCCTCACGTCATCAGATTGTTTTTCCATCTTTTTTGGGGGTTTTCAACTTTTTTGTATTTTTTTTTCTTTGTTTTTCTTTACTTTTTGTCACATTTTTGTATTTTTTTTCGGCGATTTTTTGTCACTTTTTGGTAATTTTTTGTAAATGTTTCATCAATTTTTTGTCATTTTTTGTCCATTTTTATCCATTTTTTTTGGTCATTTTTCGTCATCTTTTTCGTAAATGTTTTTGTCAATTTTTTATCACATAAAAATTTGACAAAACATTTTATGTGATAAAAATTTGAACAAAAAATTTAGCACAAAAAAATAAATAAAACTTTTAATATAAAAATGACAAAAAATGGACGAAAAAATTAATGTGATAAAAAAGTCACATTTTTTGTCAATTTTTTGTGACATTTTTGTGACATTTTTGGCACTTTTTCGTCATTTTTTTGTTATTTTTGGTCAATTTTTTGTCTTTTTTTTCGTCAAATTTTTGTCATTTTTCGTACATTTTTCTTACATTTTTCGTCATTTTTTTGTCAAATTTTTAACACATTTTTGTCATTTTTTTGGTATTTTTTTTGTCAATTTTTTTGTCATTTTTTCGTCAAATTTTCGTCAATTTTTCGTCACTTTTTTGTCACATCTTCATCCTTGTTTTCATCTCAGCTCTGTCGCTATTTTCTCACCATTTTTCCAGAAGCTTTTGGATTGGGGTAAAGCCAAACTGGAGAAAATGTGCTCGGTTCAGGTGGGAGTTTAGGGGTTTTAATGTAGGAACTTTTAATTGTTATTTTTTTTAATCCAGCTTTTACATCGGCCCAAAGTAACTTCTGATATTATGTAGAAAACAATGAGATGGTTCAGACAGTGCAGGAGCCCTGTATAGACTGTAATGTTAACATGTTTTTTAGTTCCTATAATGACATTTCTATATATTTTGTTGTCTGTACATAGTTTGTTCTGTAAATACCTGCTGTTGTTTAGTTTTATAACGGCGTGAGGGGAATGTCCGCTCGTCCGTCCTGTCTTTCGTACATTCCCGAAGTTTCGAAGCACCTTAAAGACTTAAAGACTTAAAGGCGTCGGACTCGCGGCTGCAGCTTCTGTTTTGTCTGTGTGTCGATTATTGATTATTGATTATGTCCATCGTGTTTCACAGTAAAGACTTTCAAACAGAGACTCTGACTTTGTTCTTTATCGTGTCATGTCGTTTTGGAGACTTTCTGACCCCGGGAAAGGGGTGGAGGAGGGTCGCAACACGGCTGGGGAGGAGCTGCTGGAGAGGGGAGGAGCTGCTGGAGAGGGGAGGAGCCGCTGCTGATTGGCTGTCGTGAAGGTGTGGCTTGAGCAGAGTCTGTCATTGGACGATTGGAGATAAGGTGACAAAAATTCAACAAAAATGTGAGAAAAATTCAACAAAAATGTGACAAAAATTCAACAAAAAAAAGACAAAAACTCAACAAAAAAATGACAAAAATTCATTTTTGTCAGCAGAAAAATCCAGCAGAAAAAATAACAAAAATCCAGCAAAAAAAGATAAAAATCCAGCAAAAAAATGACAAAAATCCAGCAAAAAAATGACAAAAACTCAACATAAAAGTGACAAAAATCCAGCAAAAAAAATGACAAAAATCCAGCAAAAAAATTACAAAAATCCAGCAAAAAAATTACAAAAATCCAGCAAAAAAGTGACAAAAATCCAGTAAAAAAAAGACAAAAATCCAGCAGAAAAAAGACAAAAATCCAGTAAAAAAAAAGATAAAAATCCAGCAAAAAGTGACAAAAATCCAACGAAAAAATGACAAAAATCCAGCAAAAAAATTACAAAAATCCAGCAAAAAAGTGACAGAAGAGCAGCAAAAAAGTAATAATAAAGTGACAAAAACACATAAGGGAAATAAAAAGTGACGACAATGGCATAGAGGAGAGAATGGATTTGGTTTTGGCGGGTGGTAAGAGGTTAATCAGCTGCACCACTCCCGGTTACACACAGTACACTTCTAAAGCTGTAACTACTAATATACCATTTTAAAGTAACTGCCCAACACTGACCACAGTCGTCATAGTAGTTTTGGTGCCATTGTTTTGAAGCTTTTCCAACATTGTGCCCCTGATCTGGGGTCAGTTATTGTCCATGTCCGTCTCGGCGGTTATATAAGTTCATAATCAGCTTCTCTAATGTTATTTTCAGCTCTGACGTTGAGGGAAGTGCAGCTTTAGTCACACAGTCTCTGCACAAACGGAGAATCAGGAGATCTCAGATTCTGCTGCTCGCTCCACTTCACTCGGGTCTGTGGAGACAGTTTCCGACGTTTACTCCCAGACTCTTCATTTTTCCAGCAGTAAACTGAAAAATGATTCTCAGATTTTGAGATATTAACCCCTTATCCCCCACCGGAGCCGAGCACATTTTCTCCAGTTTGGCTTTACCCCAATCCAAAAGCTTCTGGAAAAAAGGTGAGAAAATAGCAACAAAACTGAGACGAAAACAATGATGGAAATGTGAGAAAAAAGTGACGAAAAATTGATGAAAAAGTGTCAAAAATGTCACAAGAAATTGACAAAAAATGGAAGGAAAAATGACAAAAATGTGACAAAAATTTTATTAAAAAAATGACACAAATGTGACAAAAATGTGACAAAAATGTGACAAAAAAATGACAAAAAAATGACAAAAATGTGACAAAAATGTGACAAAAAAAATGACCAAAAAAATGACAAAAATGTGACAAAAATGTGACAAAAAATGACAAAAATGTGACAAAACTGTGACAAAAAAAATGACAAAAATGTGACAAAAATGTGACAAAAAAATGACAAAAAAAGTGACAAAAATGTGACAAAAAAATGACAAAAATGTGACAAAAATGTGACAAAAATGTGACAAAAAAGTGACAAAAAAATGACAAAAAAAGTGACAAAAATGTGACCAAAAAAAATGACAAAACTGTGACCAAAAAAATGACAAAAATGTGACAAAAATGTGACAAAAAAATGACAAAAAAAGTGACAAAAATGTGACAAAAAAATGACAAAAATGTGACAAAAATGTGACTAAAATGTGACAAAAATGTGACAAAAAAATGACAAAAATGTGACAAAAATGTGACAAAAATGTGACAAAAAAATGACGAAAATGTGACAAAAATGTGACAAAAATGTGACAAAAAATGACAAAAATGTGACAAAAAAGTGACAAAAAATGACAAAAATGTGACAAAAATGCGACAAAAAATGACAAAAATGTGAAAAAAATGTGACAAAACTGTGACAAAAAAAATGACAAAAATGTGACAAAAATGTGACAAAAATGTGACAAAAAAGTGACAAAAATGTGACAAAAATGTGACAAAAAATGACAAAAAATGACACAAATGTGACAAAAATGTGACAAAAATGTGACAAAAATGTGACAAAAAAATGACAAAAAAATGACAAAAATGTGACAAAAATGTGACAAAAAAAATGACCAAAAAAATGACAAAAATGTGACAAAAATGTGACAAAAAATGACAAAAATGTGACAAAAATGTGACAAAACTGTGACAAAAAAAATGACAAAAATGTGACAAAAATGTGACAAAAAAATGACCAAAAAAATGACAAAAATGTGACAAAACTGTGACCAAAAAAATGACAAAAATGTGACAAAACTGTGACCAAAAAAATGACAAAAATGTGACAAAAAAGTGACAAAAAAATGACAAAAAAGTGACAAAAAAGTGACAAAAATGTGACCAAAAAAAATGACAAAACTGTGACCAAAAAAAGTGACAAAAATGTGACAAAAATGTGACAAAAAAATGACAAAAAAAGTGACAAAAATGTGACAAAAATGTGACAAAAAAATGACAAAAATGTGACAAAAATGTGACAAAAATGTGACAAAAATGTGACAAAAAAATGACAAAAATGTGACAAAAATGTGACAAAAATGTGACAAAAAAATGACGAAAATGTGACAAAAATGTGACAAAAATGTGACAAAAAATGACAAAAAATGACAAAAATGTGACAAAAAAGTGACAAAAAATGACAAAAATGTGACAAAAATGTGACAAAAAATGACAAAAATGTGACAAAAAAATGACAAAAATGTGACAAAAATGTGACAAAAATGTGACAAAAAAATGACGAAAATGTGACAAAAATGTGACAAAAATGTGACAAAAAATGACAAAAAATGACAAAAATGTGACAAAAAAGTGACAAAAAATGACAAAAATGTGACAAAAATGTGACAAAAAATGACAAAAATGTGACAAAAATGTGACAAAACTGTGACAAAAAAAATGACAAAAATGTGACAAAAATGTGACAAAAATGTGACAAAAAAATGACAAAAATGTGACAAAAATGTGACAAAAAAATGACGAAAATGTGACAAAAATGTGACAAAAATGTGACAAAAAATGACAAAAAATGACGAAAATGTGACAAAAATGTGACAAAAATGTGACAAAAAAATGACAAAAATGTGACAAAAATGTGACAAAAAAATGACGAAAATGTGACAAAAATGTGACAAAAATGTGACAAAAAAATGACCAAAAAAATGACAAAAATGTGACAAAAAAATGACAAAAATGTGACAAAACTGTGACAAAAAAATGACAAAAATGTGACAAAAATGTGACAAAAAAATGACAAAAAAGTGACAAAAATGTGACCAAAAAAAATGACAAAACTGTGACCAAAAAAATGACAAAAATATGACAAAAATGTGACAAAAAAATGACAAAAAAGTGACAAAAATGTGACAAAAAAATGACGAAAATGTGACAAAAATGTGACAAAAATGTGACAAAAAAATGACAAAAATGTGACAAAAATGTGACAAAAAAATGACGAAAATGTGACAAAAATGTGACAAAAATGTGACAAAAAATGACAAAAAATGACAAAAATGTGACCAAAAAAATGACCAAAAAAATGACAAAAATGTGACAAAAAAATGACAAAAATGTGACAAAACTGTGACAAAAAAATGACAAAAATGTGACAAAAATGTGACAAAAAAATGACAAAAAAGTGACAAAAATGTGACAAAAATGTGACAAAAAAATGACGAAAATGTGACAAAAATGTGACAAAAATGTGACAAAAAAATGACAAAAATGTGACAAAAATGTGACAAAAAAATGACGAAAATGTGACAAAAATGTGACAAAAATGTGACAAAAAATGACAAAAAATGACAAAAATGTGACAAAAAAGTGACAAAAAATGACAAAAATCATAAAAATATGACAAAAAAATGACAAAAAATTGATAAAAAATTGACAATAAAATTACAAAAATATGATAAAAATTTGACAAAAAAAATACAAACATTTGACAAAAAAATATGATAAAAAAATGGACCAAAAAAGGACAAAAAAACACACAAAAATGAGTTGAACACCCAACAAAAAAATTATGGAAAAAAAAATCTGATGACGTGAGGAAAAAGATCCTCTCGGAAGATGTGCTTGTTTAAGGCAGGGGGTTAAGTACTGTAAAAATGTGAGAAACTCTGTCAAGTACTTTCCAAACAGGAAACACCAAATGAGGTCATAAATGATGCACAGCACTGGCAATTGTAGAAAATGGTGCTTTACTTTTGGCTAAAATTGTCAGGTTCGGCCTTTGGTCCTTTTAGAATAAAGCAAACCTGCCTCCCCCTGTTGAAGACAGAGTTCAAAGCGAAGGAAATGGCGTCCTCAACACCAGCTCTTCAGTGAAACGACGTTAAAGCTCGTGTATTTGTAATCTGTGGTGGTTCCCGCCTGTGTCCCGGAGCTGCACTCACTGCCCCGAGTCTGCGCTCCGTCCCAGTGGAAGCAGAAGTGTAAATTACAGGCTGGTTCACCACAAACTGGAGACGCAACGAGACCCAGGGTCCGGAGCTTTAACTGGAGTGAGGTGATGTCTGACAGAAACCAGGAATAACAAACAGGTGTGGAGCCACTGCAAAACTACAAGAAGCTTTTAGATTTGGGTAAAGCCAAACTGGAGGAAATGTGCTTGGTTAATGTGGGGGTTTTAACTTGAGTAATGTATTACACTTTTGACAGACTCTTTGCTCCACTGTGTTTCTTGAAGCTGCTCATTTTGAACATTTTATACTTGTTTGGAGCCAGTTTAACCCCTTAACTCCCGCCTGAACCGAGCACATTTTCTCCAGTTTGGCTTTACCCCAGTCCAAAAGCTTCTGGAAAAAAGCTGTGAAAATTGAGACAGAACTGAGACGAAAACAATGATGGAAATGTGACAAAAAAGTGAGAAAACATTGACAGAAAAGTGATGAAAAAGTGACTAAAAAAAAAAAAAAATGTGACAAAAAAATGACAAATTTCATTAAAAAAATTACTAAAAAGTGACAAAAATGTGAGAAACATTTGACAAAAAAATCACAAAAATGTGACAAAAAATGACAAAAAATGACAAAGAAATGACAAAAAAATCACAAAAAATTAACAAAAATGTGATAAAAATGTGACAAAAAAATGACAAATTTCATTAAAAAATTACGAAAAAATGACCAAAAAAAAAGTTAGAAAAATTTGACAAAAAAATCACACAAAAAATGACAAAAATGAGTTGAATACCCAACAAAAAAATGATGGAAAAAAAATCTGATATGAGGAAAAAGATCCTCTCGGTTCAGGCGGGAGTTAAGAGGTTAACAATGAAACTCCTTTAAAAGCTCCCCCTGCAGGCCAACACATGTATTAATCTCCAAAACCTTTTAACCTCTTAACTCCCACCTGAACCAATCACATTTTCTCCAGTTTGGCACTACCCGAATCTAAAAGCTTCTTGGGAAAAAAAGCGTCAAAATAGAGACGAAAAATTAGAAGAAAATGAGGATATAAATGCAACAAAAAATGTTAAAAAAGTGACAAAAAAGTGACAAAAGAGCAGCAAGAAATTGACAGAAGTGCAACCAAAACGTAGCAAAAAAAGTTGGCAAAAATGAGAGGAAAAAGCATGAACATATTGACCACAACTCGGCAACAATGCGAGGAAAGACATCAGTTTTGTGGGTCTTAGCTTTCAAATGAGGCGTTACTCTGGCCTTTAGGCAAAGAGGGCAGAATGCGGCTGGTAAGAGGTTAAGAAACCCATGTGTGGAAGTGAGTCAGACTAAACTCAGTGCATTAAGCTGAGCTCTACTGCCCTCCAGTGTCACGAGTTGGTAACTGCATGACTCTCACCACCTTTTGCAGTGATGTGTCTTAAGTACCTATAGCCTATTACAGTAGTTTCACCAGTTTGCTTTTTTTTTTAATAAACATGCAAGAGGTTTTGGCTTTAGCTTTGAATTTTAAATTATAAAGTTCATCAGAAGCAGGTGTTAGCAGCAGGTTAACAAGAGACAAAAATGACAAAAATGCAGCAAAAAAAATGACAAAAAAATAAAAAAACACAAAAATTCAGCAAAAAACCCCCACAAAAATCCAGCAAAAAAACGGCACAAATCCAGCAAACAAAAACACAAAAATTCAGAAAAAAACCCACAAAAATCCAGCAAAAGTAACAAAAGAGCAGCATAAAAATTGACAAAAAAATGAAAGAAAAAAAATTGACAAAAAATGACCAAAAAAATGTCAAATTATATGACAGAAAAAAGAAAATGTGATAAAAATGACAAAAAATGTGACAAAAATGTGACAAAAATGTGACAAAAATTGACCAAAAAAAAGACAAAATGTGATAAAAATTACAAAAAAAATTACAAAAATTTGACAAAAAAATGACAAAATGTGATAAAAAATTTATGAAAAAAAGAAAAAAAATGTGATAAAAATAACACAAAATTACAGAAATTTGTCAATTACAAAAATATGACAAAAAATGTGAAAAATAATTTACGAAAAAATGACAAAAATGTGATAAAAATTACAAAAAAATTACAAAGAATTGACTAAAAAATTACAAAAAATGTAACAAAAATGTGACAATAAAGTGACAAAAATGAGTTGAAAACCCAACAAAAAAATGATGGGAAAAAAATCCGACGACGTGATGAAAAAGATCCTCTCGGTTCCGGCGGGAGTTAAGAGGTTAAACAGATGAACAGAAACGACACGAGTCAGAATTGCTGTAAATATCTGAATTTATTGAGGAACTAAAGTGAAAGCCGTTACAATGTCTGCATTTTGCAAAACTCCTTCAAAACGCCGAGACCGTGAGGTAATAAAGTGTCTCCAGAGAGGATTCAAGTTACTAAGTTTCAGCAAACGTCCTTTACAAAAATATCCGCGTTTCCCCAGACGAGAAACACTCAGACTTCTCTCGACTCGGCAGCTTCGCTTCGCTGCGTCTTTGTCGAAAACCTCCGCGAAAATAATCAGTACTGGATGGAATAAAGAGGTTCATGGAGGGAAACATTGCACTTGTGATGGGGAGAAAGTGAGTGAATGCAGTTGAAATGGCGCAGGACGGGACTTCCAGGTCATTATCTGGCAACGAGGGTTTGTTCTGGAGGGAAAGGGGAACAGAGGCGGAGCTGGGAGATCGTGAAGGAAAAGAATATGTTTCAAACTTTCAGAAATCTGCAAAAACGTGCTGCAAAACATCTGCATTGGCTTTTAGGGATGGGCGGATCGATACCAAACGGCTACTTTTTAAGCATCGATATTGGGCAAAAAGCATCGATACTAATCTGCCTATGTAAAAGGAAGGCGGGGCAGCGATTATCAACACAAAAAGGATGATTTATTTCTTTGTTCTGAGCCAAAACAGTCACAACAGCAAAGGTTTGAACCAGTGTTAATTTCGTCAACTAAAATATTTAGTCTCAATTTTAGTCAAAGTGATATTTTTGACGACTAAAATTGGACTAAAACTAAATTAAACTTTTTTCATGAGACTAAAACTATGACTAAAATGTCCAGATATTTTAGTCGACTAAAATAAGACTAAACAAAAATGAAAAGGAGAAACTAAAATCATCCAAACTTCTATTGAGCGTCTGAAAGAGCCTCATATCATGTAAAGTCACTGCCAAAGGATCAGCTCTGAGCTTTGTTCATGTGGAGCAGCTCCATGAAGCAGAGGAACCAGATTAAATATGATTATAATGAATATTATCAATGCAAAGTCCACTCAATTAGTCTTAAATTTAGTCGACTAAATTAACATGCAATTTTTGTCGACTAAAACTAGACTAAAATTGAAAAGATTTTTTTGACTAAATCTCGACTAAAATTAAATTACATTTTAGTCAAAAGACTAAGACTAAAACTAAATTAAAATATGTTGTCAAAATTAACACTGGTTTGAACTGAGCCAGTCCTATTTAACCAGTTAAAGTAATATCATTTTAATTGACCAGTTAACTATATAAAATAACCAGTTTTAGAAATGTGTATTGATTGAAATACATTCACCCATATGAACTGACCGGCATCGGAATCGGTATCGACAAAAAAAGACCCCAAAAGTATCGGTATCGATTCCAAAAAAATGCGGTATCGCCCGTCCCTAACGGCTTTGTCGCGCAAAAAAGATAATTGTCCAGAACTAAAGTAAAATTTGACCTAATTTTTCCCACATTCCTCCAAATTTTCCTCATTTTATTGCCCATTTTGTTTGTTTTCCTCAAAATTCCCTTCCAATTGTCTCAAAAACTTCAGACATGTCTAATTTTCAGCATTTTTCCCCCCCATATTTCCCCAAATTTTCCTTTATTTTTCAGTTTCCCCCCATTTTTTCCCCTCAAATTTCCCTTACTTTTCCTCCCAAATTGCTTTTAATTAGGGATGCACCAATATCGGATACTGGAAAAATGAAATCGGGCATCGGCTACAAACATCCGATACTGAACCGATACCAGTTTTGGCCCTCAACGCCTTAAAGCAGCTCTAAGTAACGTGTTTACCTTAATAAATCCTTCCCGTCGTCCCTGTGGGGGTAATACAAGTGTTTATGGGATGATTGGAGGGTCTTTCATCGCCCCCTGGTGTCTCTGGCCAGAAAACCATGTTGGCCACCGGGTCAGAGTCACCAATACACACTATTAGAATCACGAAGAAGAAGCTAACAGGCTAACGGGCAAAGCTAACTGCGGGCTAGCATCACTATAAACAGAATTCACAGCCAAATTTGAGTGAAAAAAAATATTTCCATTGTGTAATCGGATGCACAATATCCCTCTCTCCCTTCGCCTTTCCGGACAGCGTAGTATTTACTCTCCAAGACAATTAATAAGTTAAATCGTAACTTGCTACGACACCTATGGCCTCTAGGGGCAAGAGTTACTTAGTACTGCTTTAAAAACACAACTTTTACCACCTACATCTAAGTGAATATGGGCATGCTGCATATCAGTGTAAAGGGGAGAACCAGGGGAATCCAATTAGTTTTAAAGGAATAGGCCACCGTTTTTACATACTGAGATATGCTCTTACCTCACTTTAGCCGAGTTAATATTTCCCCGTCTGGTCTTTGTCCGTGCGCTCTGCCAGGCAAACGGAGCACATACGCAGCCTCTCCCACATGTCACATAGCTCCGAAAAAGCTCACGATAGAAGCTACCAAGCTCTTCCACGTGTTCCCTATTTAAATAAAGTTACGTGAAGTGTTTTCATGCGAAGTATATTTACACAGAAATGTAGCATGTCGATTTTATAAGCAAATAAAAAGGGGGACTATATTGTGAGGCGTAATGATACAAGGAGCACAGCGTGCGCGCAGTAACTCCTAAAGACTTCCCCCGCTCACTTCCGTCAATAACCTTTAGGAGTTACTGCGCGGACGTTTTACTCCTCGTATCATTACGCCTCACAATATAGTCCCCCTTTTTATTTGCTTATAAAATCGACACGTTACATTTCTGTGTAAATATACTTCGCATGAAAACACTTCACGTAACTTTATTTAAATAGGGAACACGTGGAAGAGCTTTGTAGCTTCTATCGTGAGCTTTTTTGGAGCTATATGACATGTGGGAGAGGCTGCGTATGTGCTCCGTTTGCCTGGCAGAGCGCACGGACAAAGACCAGACGGGGATATATTAACCCGGCTAAGGTTAGGTAAGAGCATATCTCAGTATGTAAAAACGGTGGCCTATTCCTTTAACCTCCGCAAATGTATTTTTGATCGCCTCGCAAAAGTCAGTGGTTAGCATCAGTATGCTAAAGCTAGAGGGTGGTGCTAACCGAAAACTAATCAAGGCTGGGACAGAAACTATGATAGAAATACCTGAAGTAGCCTAATAAAGAAACAGCTGATCTAACATTTGTAATGATCAGATCCCTTTGTGTTGTTTACATTAAAGCAGTACTAAGTAACTTATTTACCTTAATAAATCCTTCCCTTCGTCCCTGTGGGGGTAATACAAGTGTTTATGGGATGATTGGAGGGTCTTTCATCGCCCCCCGGTGTCTCTGGACAGAAAATGTTTGCAACTTGACTGCCCCCGGTGCGGAGAAAGCAATACACACTAATGTAATCACGAAGAAGAAGCTAACATGCTAACGGGCAAAGCTAACTGCGGGCTAACGTCACTTTAAACAGTATTTACAGCCAAGTTTGAGTAAAAAAAAATATTTCTATTGTATAATTGGATGCACAGTAACCCTCTCTCCCTTCGCCTTTCCTGTCAGCGTAGTATTTACTCTCCAAGACCATTAATAAGTTAAAAAATCGTAACTTGCTACTACACCTGCAGTTGCACTTATGGCCTCTAGGGGGAAGAGTTACTTAGTACTGCTTTAATGTGCCCAAGGATATTTAGTGTAGAAAGTCCAGTGATCCTTGTTACATTTTACCCAAGAGTTTATCAATAAAAAAAATAAAAAAAATTGTAAGAAAAGAAAGTCTCTTGGTATCGGTAAATATCGGATCGGGCAGATGCTCAAATCCCAGTATCGGTACCAAAAAAAGCTGGATCGGTGCATCTCTACTTTTAATTTTCCTAATTTGTTCCCATTTTTTAAGCCTCATTTACCTCATTGTCCACCATTTTGTGACATTTTTCCCTCCGTTTTCCCTTCCCAATAGCAATTTCGATAAAATCATGAAGAGGATTTTTTTTTTGCCGGCTCTAACGGTGAGAATGAAGTGAGCTGAGATTGCGGGATGGGGCCAGCGCCTTTGCAGAGGTAAAAAAAAAAACTTAGTGTGAGGAGAAACTATAAACATGACCTTTTCAAAATGTATATGATAAACTCGCAATTTCTTATTTACTTTGGCACAGTTTAAGGCGAGACACTGCAGGTGAAAAATGCAATTTAGAGAAAACGATACGAAAATATGGAGCAAGTTTTCTGTCAGTTTAGGTTTTCATATAAAAAAATAAGGCCTTTTCAGCAGCGGAATCTGAAAAATGGGTGGAGCCAGGTCAAAGTTTAGTCCCTTTGTATGTTTACGCTGCCGTCTCCCACAAAGGAAATGACCATGTTTGGATTACAGCCTTTTGTGCTACACGTGGATACCAAACAGGGCAGTGTTTGTGAATGAATGAGCCTGGGAAAGACACAGACATGTTGGACATTTTACAAACGTCCAAAATCCCGGACGTTAAACCAGCTTAACCTCTTAACTCCCGCCTGAACCGAGAAGATCTTTTTCCTCACGACATCAGATTTTTTTTTTTCATCATTTTTTTGTTGTGTATTCAACTCATTTTTCTAACTTTGTCATTTTTAATCACATTTTTGTCCTTTTTTGAATCAATTTTTTATCACATTTTTGTCCTTTTTTGAATCAATTTTTTACCACATTTTCGTCATTTTTTAATCATTTTTTGTCACATTTTGTCTTTTTTTTTTAAAATCAATTTATTGTAATTTTTTGTCAAATTTTGGTCATTTTTTTCGTCATTTTTTTGTCACATTTTCGACATTTTTTAACCATTTTTTTTGTCACGTTTTGTCTTGATTTGGTCACATTTTCATCATTTTTTAAAATCAATTTATTGTAGTTTTTTGTCAATTTTTTGTCATTTTTTGGTCACATTTTTGTCATTTTTTTTTGTCATTTTTTCGTCAATTTCTTGAGACATTTTTGCCACTTTTTCATCCATTTCTCGTCACTTTTTTGTCAATGTTTTCTCACTTTTTTGTCACATTTTCATCATTTTTTTAAAATCAATTTATTGTAATTTGTCGTCAAATTTTTGTCATTTTTTTGTCACATTGTTGTCATTTTTTTTGTCATTTTTTCATCAATTTCTTGAGACATTTTTGCCTCTTTTTCATCCATTTCTCGCCACTTTTTTGTCAATGTTTTCTCACTTTTTTGTCACATTTCCATCATTGTTTTCGTCTCAGTTTTGTTGCTTTTTCACAGCTTTTTTCCAGAAGCTTTTGGATTGGGGTAAAGCCAAACTGGAGAAAATGTGCTCGGTTCAGGGGCAACCGAGCACATTTTCTCCAGTTGCCCAAATCGAAAAGCTTCTTGAACAAAGTGCCAAAATAGCAACAAAAAGGAGATGGAAATGAGGATGAAAACGCAGCAAAAAAGCATAAAAAACCAGTGACAAAACAGGGATGGAAAAAGCAACAAAAATGTGCCAAAAAAGCAACAAAAACACAGCAAAACAGGCAACAAAAAAGGTTACTAAAATGCAACAAAAATGTGACAAAAAAAGTGGCGACAACGCAAAGGAAAAATCTTAGATCAGTCTTGTAAGTCTTTCAAATGAGGCGTGACTCTGGTCTATAGGGCGTAAGCTCCAGTCCAGAAGCTTTTAGATTTGGGTAAAGCTGAACTGTAGAAAATGCACTCTGTCAGATCCCATTTTCTCCAGTTTGGCTTTACCCTAATCAAAAAGCTTCTTGGGAAAAAAGACCAAAATAGCCACACAAAAAAAAGAAAGCAAGGATGTAAACGCAACAAAAATGTGACAAAAATGTGACAAAAATTCAACAAAAATGTGACAAAAATTTATCAAAAATGTGACAAAAACTCAAAAAAATTGTAAAAAAAAATGTGACAAAAATTCAACAAAAATGTGACAAAAAATCAACAAAAATGTGACAAAAATGTGACAAAAATGTGACAAAAATTCAACAAAATTGTGACAAAAATTCAACAAAAATTTGACAAAAAATTAACAAAAATGTGACAAAAAAAAAAAAAAAAAAGGTGACACAACACAGCAACAACGCAAGGAAAAAGATCAGTTTTGTGGGTCTTAGCTTTCAAATGAGGTGTTACACAGGCCTATATAACAGCCAAAGAGGACAGAATGCATTTGGTTTAGGCGGGGGTTAAGAGGTTAAAGCAGCTAAACTTTGACCAGTTTGTAGAATAACGATGTTTCACCTGCAGCGTCTCGCCCTGACTTCATATTCACTCAGTTCTGTCTGGACTTGAGGTGAGACTTAAATCTCTATCTGCTCTTTTGTTTTCGGAACTTAGACCAGTCTGCGGTCGAGAAGCAGCTGACGATATCTTTGAATCCATAGTGTAAAAGTAAAAGGCCTTAGATTAAAACAGTTACAACGTAAAACAACTCCAACGTCACACAAAGGAATGGACAGATACTGATGGCTTTTCCCTTTCTGACCCTGCCGTCCATGAGCTTCATATTCGCCGTCTCGTATTCGTCTCGTATTCGTCTCGTATTCGTCTCGTATTCGTCTCGTATTCGTCTCGTATTCGTCTCGTATTCGTCTCGTATCCGTCTCGTATCCGTCTCGTCTCTTACGAGGTCTCCGGCGAGGCCAGTCTCTGCCTCGCCGTCTTGGGTCGGGTTCTCAATCTTGTATTCGTCTCGTATTCTTCGTCTCGTATTTTTCGTCTCGTATTCTTCGTCTCGTATTCTTCGTCTCGTATTCTTCGTCTCGTATTCTTCGTCTCGTATTCTTCGTCTCGTATCCGTCTCGTCTCCGTCTCGTATCCGTCTCGTATCCGTCTGGTTTCTTACGAGGTCTCGGGCGAGGCCAGTCTCTGCCTCGCCGTCTTGGGTCGGGTTCTCAGTCTCGTATTCTTCGTCTCGTATTCTTCGTCTCGTATTCGTCGTCTCGTATTCGTCGTCTCGTATCTGTCTCGTTTCTTACGAGGTCTCGGGCGAGGCCAGTCTCTGCCTCGCCGTCTTGGGTCAGGTTCTCAGTCTTGTATTCGTCTCGTATTCTTCGTCTCGTATTCTCCGTCTTGTCTTCGTCTCGTATTCTT
The DNA here is from genome assembly GCF_951799975.1 of Gobius niger. Lineage (NCBI taxonomy): Eukaryota > Metazoa > Chordata > Actinopteri > Gobiiformes > Gobiidae > Gobius > Gobius niger. The sequence continues at coordinate 30,814,152 of NC_136865.1, read as the reverse complement.
TGTCTCGTATCCGTCTCGTTTCTTACGAGGTCTCGGGCGAGGCCAGTCTCTGCCTCGCCGTCTTGGGTCGGGTTCTCTGTCTTGTATTCGTCTCGTATTCTTCGTCTCGTCTCGTATTCTCCGTCTCGTCTCCGTCTCGTCTCCGTCTGGTTTCTTACGAGGTCTCGGGCGAGGCCAGTCTCTGCCTCGCCGTCTTGGGTCGGGTTCTCAGTCTCGTATTCGTCTCGTATTCTTCGTCTCGTCTTGTCTCCGTCTCGTCTCCGTCTCGTCTCCGTCTGGTTTCTTACGAGGTCTCGGGCGAGGCCAGTCTCTGCCTCGCCGTCTTGGGTCGGGTTCTCAGCGCCGCCGCGTTGCTCTGGCGCTGCTCGGACTTGGACTCGCTCTGGGACTTGGGGTCCTGGGCGTCGGCCGGAGGGGTCGTGGCGTCGCCCACCAGCTCGCGCAGGAACTTGAACTTGGACAGGAAGAGCTGCCACACCACGTACCAGCCTGGAGGGGGCAGGAGAGAGAGGAAATGAGTGATTTATTGTAAAGGTATTCTGTAGACAGGGTATCTGCAGAGACAAGTCAAATTTAAGACTTTTTAAGACCTTTTTAAGACCTTTTTAAGACCACAGAATCTCCAAAAGAAGACCTGTTTTTGAACGCGCAATATATAAATGGACTGTAAAGAAAATCACTGTCACAAAAATCCAAGTGTCAAACTGTTGTTTTTGATTTCACAGTGGGATGTACAAATGTAAGAACTTCATTTTTCACATCTCTTAACAACCTTATCCCATAATAAGAATATTGAGATTGAATAATTACTCACAATTATCGACTGAATGAAAGAAAACAACAGATATTTAGTTTTTGTATTTAAAATGCTTTGTAATACTTGAGCTGGTTAAACATTCACTGTTTCTAAAAATAAAAGCAGCTTTTCCACTCGTTTGCAAAGAACAAAACACTGTCAACTTTACAACTAAATAATTATCATTTTAATGATATTATTATTAGGCCAGAATCTCGTCTGGGTTTGATGTTTTCTAAACTTGTTTGTCAGATGTTTTGATGAACAAAGTGAGAAACGTGTTTCTAAAGTAACAGGACTTTCTCTTTCCTTCTGTCCCTGAGCAGAGGAGCGTTCGCTTTGTGTTTCCCAACATTTGGACAAACTTTATTGTGAACTAGAAATGCAATGGCTGCGCCATTGCGATTGACTGCGGAATTGCGGGAAGCGAATGCAGAAATTGCATAAACTGTTCAAATTGCATACATTGCTTAATTTGCATAATCTAATTAGCATAAACTGGTAAAATGCATAAAATGTCATGTTGCATAAACTGTATAAACTGCATAAAGTGGTAAAATGCATGAATGGGTTAATTTGCATAAATTATGTAAATTGCATAAACTCTTTAAAATTCATGAATCCTAAATGGCATAAACTCTTCAGTTGCATAAACGGTTTAAAATGCATTAACTGGTTAAATCCCATAAAGTGGTTAATTTGCATAAATTGTTAATGTTGCATAAACTTTTATATTCCATAAACTGGTCAAACTGTTGAAATGGCCTCAGTGCTTGATTGGCAGAAGCACAAATGGCTGAAAGGCGGAGTCGCCCCATTGGCTGGATTCCCCCCATACACACCAATGCAAAAATTTCAAACTCTCGTATAAAAAAACTGTAAAACTGCAGAAGGACAATTTTTTCTCAAAACCCACAAGTTGCAGAAGCTGAACATGCACAAAGTGCAGAAATTGCAGAAAATGCAGAAAAAAGTGCAGAAAAGCATGGATTTGCGGCAGCCCCATTATAAGTCAATGGGAAAAATCTCCGACATTTTGGCCGATTGCGGAAAAACCGTAAATTGCAGAAGTCCCAAAAGTAATAGCACCTTCTCCTCAACATGCGGAACGTTTTGATGCATAACTTGCATAAATTGCACAAAGCATGAAGGTGCTGAAAGCTCTAGAAAATCGGGAAAAAGATGGAAGAGGAATAATAATAAAGAACATGAAAACCAATAATTGACTGCGGAAGAATTCCGCAGTCAATCAATGATGCCGTTCATGACCTTGAGTTGGATATTTACAGCGAAGGATTATCTCCACGTTGTTTCATATTGGACGCAGGGCCGGACTGGGACTGAAAAACAGCCCTGGACTCTGACCAGCCTGGCCCAAATTAGCGTAATTGTGCATTTCCACAAATAACACATTTCAACCTCTTACCCCCCGCCTTAACCCAGGTCGACTTTTTATTTATTTATTTTTTATTGGTATCGTCAGTAAAAAGAGCGGGAAAGGTGGTCGTAGAAACAGAAGCAAAATCATGAATATAAATAATAAATAATAATGGTCCCAAAATTGAACCTTGTGGTGCACCATGCTCCACGGAATTCCTTTTAGATTCATGTTTTTTTATACTGGGCTTTACCCAAATCTAAAAGCTCCTCGACTGGAGATAAACAATGTAACGTCTCATTTGAAAGCTAAGACCGACAAAAGTGATGGAAACTTTTCGTCACGTCATTTTTGTCATATTTTTGTTGTTTTTTTTTCATTATTTTTTCGATCACTTTATATTGTGTTTTTCTCATGTTTTTGTAGTTTTTTTTGTCTGTGTTTTTCTCATGTTTTTGTTGCCTTTTCATCAAATTTTTTGTCACTTTTTTGTTGCTTTTCCAGCACATTTTTGTTTTGTTTTCATCCTCTTTTTCTCGCTATTTTGACGCTTTTCTTTTTAGCTTTTAGATTTGGGTAAAGCTCAGTTGAGGCGGGACTGGTGGCCCCTCTGTGCTCTTCCAGAATGGACACATGGCCAGTCCGCCCCTGATTGGACGTGTCTTTCCACCGACAGCAGCGTTACGGATCCATCAGCGACACCTCAGTCATGTTCTGGATTCCTAAACTCTGCTGACTTCAGTGTTTTTTTGGGCGGATAAAGCTCTGAAGGAGAGTCCTTCTGCCTCACTCGACTATCGCTGAGTTTACGTTGTTTGTGGAGGATAAGATAAGATGGTACTTTATTGATCTCACAGATGGAGAAATTGCATTTGATGAGAGAGCATCCGGCAGCAGCACCCATTCAGTGCGCACCACTCTTTTTTTTCTTTGGTGAAAGATCGTTGTGTCGCGGCCGCCATCTTCACTGTTTTGGTCACAGGAGGAGCACTGGTTGATGGGAAATCCGTAGACGATGACCACGGCGGTGGAGCTCTTGCGCTTGGCCCTGATGTTCTTGGCCACACAGGTGTAGTTGGCCGTGTGGGACAGACGCGCCTGCTTGATGATCAGGTTGTGTCCACGGTGATGTAGAAGTTCCTGTCCTCGGCCGGGTCGATGATCTCGTTGTCCTTCAGCGACTCCACCCGCATGACAAAGCTCTGAAGGAGAGTCCTTCTGCCTCGCTCGACTATCGCTGAGTTTACATTGTTTGTGGAGGATAAAGCTCTGAAGGAGAGTCCTTCTGCCTCGACTATCGCTGAGTTTACGTTGTTTGTGGAGGATAAAGCTCTGAAGGAGAGTCCTTCTGCCTCGACTATCGCTGAGTTTACGTTGTTTGTGGAGGATAAAGCTCTGAAGGAGAGTCCTTCTGCCTTGACTATCGCTGAGTTTACGTTGTTTGTGGAGGATAAAGCTCTGAAGGAGAGTCCTTCTGCCTCGACTATCGCTGAGTTTACGTTGTTTGTGGTGGATAAAGCTCTGAAGGAGAGTCCTTCTGCCTCGACTATCGCTGAGTTTACGTTGTTTGTGGAGGATAAAGCTCTAAAGGAGAGTCCTTCTGCCTCGACTATCGCTGAGTTTACGTTGTTTGTGGAGGATAAAGCTCTGAAGGAGAGTCCTTCTGCCTCGACTATCGCTGAGTTTACGTTGTTTGTGGAGGATAAAGCTCTGAAGGAGAGTCCTTCTGCCTTGACTATCGCTGAGTTTACGTTGTTTGTGGAGGATAAAGCTCTGAAGGAGAGTCCTTCTGCCTCCACTATCGCTGAGTTTACGTTGTTTGTGGCGGCGGCCAGTGCGTCAGCGTCGCTTCGCCCTCTCGGACCATGAGCGGCACCGGCTCCTCATCGGTGCTGCTGTGACTTTACTTGTCAACTTTTTAAACTAAATTGTGCGAAAATAATTTATTTTTAAGACCAGTTTACCATAGATTTAAGACCAAATAGGCCGAATTTGAGACTTTTTAAGGCCTTAAATTTGGATTCTTGAATTTTTTAAAGACTTTTTAGGACCCCACGGATACCCTGTGTAGATTTATCGATGACAAAAGTTGCAGCCCCCGTCCTCTCTCTCGGCCAATCAGTCTGTTCACGTCACGTCACGTTAGTACCAGTCGAGCGGCTTCGGCCACGGCCCGAGGTCGGGGCCAAACCTGGTCAGACCGGTTTGGCCCCGACCTCGGGCCGTGGAGACTCTCGCCCGACAGGTCAGATAATTGTCCTGAACAGACGACAAAAGGGAAGAAACACTTTCCCATTTTCCACCCAATTATTTTTCGCATTTCCTGACCGTGGACATGAACTTCTTCTAAAAAGAAATGTCATTATGATCCTGTGCCCTGGTTCAAAACCTCGATAACACCAGAGTTACTTTTCATTTCTTCAGAAGTGTCGACCTCAGGCTGGAGTCAGACCGGATTCACCGATGACTCAAGGCCTGACTGGATTAAATGGATTAAGTCCATGACTTGTCGTGGATTTAAGAACAAGTGCAAGTAAACAATGGATCTCATTGTGTAAACAAAACTGTAAACTAAATGCACATTAACAAAGCCTTAAGCACATTTTGAAGGCTTGTATATTGGCTTAACCTCTTAACTCCCACCTGAACGGATCCCGTTTTCTCCAGTTTGGCTTTAGCCTAATCAAAAAGATTCTTGGGAAAAAAGCACAAAAACAGCCACAAAAAATGAGAAAACAAGGATGTAAACGCAACAAAGATGTGACAAAAACTCAACCAAAAAAATTACAAAAATCAACAAAAATGTGACAAAAATGGAAAAAAATAAAAGGAAAAAATAAAAGGTGAGACAACACAGCAACAACGCGATGAAAAGATCAGTTTTGTGGGTCTTAGCTTTCAAATGAGGCGTTACACAGGCCTATATAACAGCCAAAGAGGACAGAATGCATTTGGCTCAGGCGGGTGGTAAAGAGGTTAAGTTCAATTTCTTTTCTAATTTTCCTCATTCATTTTTGCCTCGTCTTGGTCCTGTTTTTTTGTTTTGGAGTTTTGTTTTGTCACAACTTGCTGAAAAAAAAAAAAAAAAACTTTTCAATTAGGAAGGAACATAAGGAACATATGGTATTGAAACGTGTGTGAGCATATAGTGTGTACCCTTTTTAATTGATGCATTCCTAAGGTAGTAAAAGTAAGGTAAGGTAGTTTTAGATTAGAGTAGGTTAGGTTAGTTAGGTTAGGTAGGAAATAGGTACAAAATGGTGGTAATGTTTAATAGGTTATTAATGTATTAATGTATGTTTGTGTTTCTTAATGTTGTGTCTTATTTTGGGCCCCATATATAAACTAACTGCTGCTTCAAGAGTGTCCCATTTATGAATATGCATTATTCCTTGAACGAATATGTGAACGTTTTTACTGTATATTCATAATAAACTGAACTGAACTGAAACAAATCGGTAAAACATCTCAGTATCACAGATTAGCATCATCAGCCCTTGAACATCGGTAACGTGACGGACTCGGGAGGAATAAGGACAAAACCAAGACTTAATGAAACTAAATGAAAAGCCTCTGACTTGAAAGACCGGGTTTGTTCCCTCTGGACTGACCTTAAGCTCGGCCTCAAGACCAGGTCAAATCAGGGGAAGTTTTTGGGGCGCGTTTCATATCTCAATACGATAGAACTGCGGGTTCAATGAAATCAACATTTTTCAGAAAATAAAAACATCTTAATACAAAAGAGTGCAGTTTTATTGAGAAGAATCTAGATCATTAATATCAGGGGTCGGCAACGCCAGGCCCGGGGGCCAATCCGGCCCTCCAGCACAGCACCTCTGGCCCTCAAGATGATTTTGAGAAACATTACTACACAAATCAGAGAGCACTTTAACATTTTTTGGGTTAAATGGGAGAAATACTGTCAATGCACCAAATAAGGTCATATTATGCACAACTCCGGCATTTGTAGAAAGTGCACGGGAAAAATAATAATAACTTTAAGGAAGAAATGACAGAAACCTACTTGAATTAAGAGATTCAATCTACAGTTTGAGTTGATTTGGTCTTAGATCAAATAAAACATCTTATCACCAATGGAACAAGTCATTATTCTCTTAACCTCTTAACTCCCGCCTGAACCGAGAGGATCTTTTTCCTCACGTCATCACATTTTTTTTCCAGCATTTTTTTTGTTGGGTATTAAACTAATTTTTGTAACTTTTTTTGTCATTTTTTATCACATTTTTGTCAAACATTGTTTGGTCATTTTTTGTAATTTGTCATTTTTTTGTCACATTTTTGTCACATTTTTGTCACATTTTTGTCACATTTTTGTCATTTTTTTGTAATTTTTTGTCAAAGTTTTATCACATTTTTGTCATTTTTTTGTCACGTTTTTGTCACGTTTTTGTCAATTTCTTGTGACATTTTTGTGACATTTTTGCCACTTTTTCATCAATGTTTTCTCACTTTTTTTGTCACATTTCCATAATTGTTTTCGTCTCAGTTCTGTCGCTATTTTCACACCTTTTTTCCAGAAGCTTTTTGACTGTGGTAAAGCCAAACTGGAGAAAATGTGCTCGGTTCATGTGGGAGTTAAGGGGTTAACTCAGAATATATTGTATCATTTCAAGTGAAAAACAAATCTTTTTAAAAGTAAAAGTTCATTTGTCTGATTTCAAAGTGGATTTATGCTCGTTCCATTGGCATCAGCATTTGTATCTTTGTCTTAGATTAGTCCAAACAGACTCAAATTCAACATAAAGAACCTTTATTCAAGCAATTTTAAGTCATTTATCTCATTTAAGATGGTATTGTTTCCAGTGTAGTGCTTTACTTTGGCCTAAAACTGGCGGCTTCGGCCCTCCGTTAAGAAAACTTGCCTAACCCGGATTTATATCAATGCTTTAGCGAGATTAATATCTTGAATGTTCATATCGCGATACAATAACGATGCACCTTCAGCCCGAGTTCGTGCATTAGCCGACTTTATCTCCACAGTGATCAAAACGTGAATCTAAAATTAGCGGCGAGCGAGAGGACGCTCCGCATTCCTGCAGCGAGCGGAGCTTCAGAACAAACCTGAGCCGGGACTCGTCCTCGGCAGAAGTAAAAATAGACCAAACCTCAGGAGAAACAAATCTGACATTCAGTCCACATTAGAACCATCAGCGTCATGTCACAGGTGCGATATATCGGCTACACGATAATATCGACAGGACTGTTTGGAAGATCTGCTAAATTACCCAATCGAGTTTATCTCTGATGTCAAGAAATGGGAACAGGGAGAAATTGTGCATAGATTTTTTTTATTGGGAAAAATAGGAAATAAAAAAATGTTCCCAAATTTCTTTCCTAATTTCCCCTCATATTCTTTGTTTTCTTCCCTCCATTTTTCACTCACTCTTTTCTTAACCTGTTACCACCCGCAAAAACCAAATCCATTCTCTCCTCTTTGCCATTGTCGTCACTTTTTATTTCCCTTATGTGTTTTTGTCACTTTTTTATTACTTTTCTGCAGGATTTTTGTCTTTTTTTCTGCTGAATTTTTGACATTTTTCTGCTGGATTTTTGTCTTTATTCTGCAGAATTTTTGACATTTTTTTGCTGGATTTTTGTCTTTTTTTTTGCTGGATTTTTGTCCCTTTTTTGCTGGATTTTTGTCTTTTTTTGCTGGATTTTTGTCTTTTTTTTGCTGGATTTTTGTCTTTTTTTTGCTGGGTTTTTGTCCCTTTTTTGCTGGATTTTTGTCCTTTTTCTGCTGGATTTTTGTCATTTTTTTGCTGTATTTTTGTTAGTGGTGGGCCGTTAACTGCGTTAACGTGCTGCGTTAACGCAAGACTCTTATCGCGCGATAAAAAAAATATCGCCGTTAATCTATTCTCAAAGCTGGGTTGGGAGCTCGGTCTATCCTCTGCTATGATGACTTTCACCGAGATATTTTATGCAGGGCTTAAAGTATTCCGGCCTGAGGGCTCTGGCGCAAGCAAAGTGTATCAGACTGCAAATTATTTGTCCGTTTTTTCCACGCATTTGTGAAAAACTCGCCTTTCCTTAACCAACAGCCTGATTAACAAACTATGACACTTAATCCTTTACTTACTAGATTATTTTGAAAAATATTACACTTTACATTTTGGTCTATACTTGTATTTTACCTCCCATATATTAAGTGTTTGCACAACTTGTGAATACATTAGGTCCAAGTGCAGAGTAAATGTGTCATAAAAAAGTTTAATAAAAAATATTGGCCTAGGCTACATTGCCTATATACAGTAGCCTCTATCTAACGTTTTTCTTTTTTCTTTTAAAGCACCGATAAGAGCACCATTAAAGTCCCAGATCTTTTTTCTGTAGCAGGTCATAGTTGCAGAAGAGGAGATTTAGTTTGTCACCAGAAAATGGATTGACACAAAGCTACTGACTGTACACAGTTCATCAGGACCTCTAATGTCGACCTACAGCTCAAAATTCATGTTTAACTGAATAAACAGTTAGTAAACACAAGTGCATCTTCTTGAACATGAATTATTTTCATCACCAATTATCATAGTAGAACGTTCTCAAGCAGTTTGTGATGCATTTTGGAAACAGGAGATGAGCCCCTGGTCTAACGCACCACCTGACTCGAGAAACTCGTTCTCAAAGACTTACTTTTAGTCATTATTTGGGTAGCACACATATTCTGAATGGCTTCCGCAGAATTCAAGCGAGACATTTTAATCTAGATTAATCTAGATTAATCTAGATTAATCTAGATTAACAAAAAAGCGATAAAAGATTAATCTAGATTAATTTCAAAATTAATCTAGATTAATCTAGATTAAAAAAAATAATCTATTCCCACCTCTAATTTTTGTCTTTTTTTGCTGTATTTTTGTAATTTTTCTGCTGGATTTTTATCATTTTTTTTGCTGGATTTTTGTCATTTTTTTTGCTGGATTTTTGTCATTTTTTTGCTGCCCTTTTGTCACCTTTTTGTTGATTTTATGTCATTTTTAACGCTTTTTATCGCTTTTTTGTTGAGTTTACATCCTCATTCTCTTTATTTCTTTTTTATCGCTGTTTTGAAGAAGCTTTTAGATTTGGAGAATTTGGAGAACAGAAGAAAACATGTTCAGGTGGGAGTTAAGAGGTTAAACAAATGTTTTAAAAGCGAGAACAAAATGTATAAGAAATAAAGCAAATATGGGGGGGAAATAAGGAAAATTGGCGGGAAATTTTCAAAAGTGGGGAAATGGTGGGAAAATGTGTGGGGGAATTGTTTTTTTTTTTGCCCTTTTGTCGTCTGTCCCGGACAATATTTTTTTGTATGTGATATAAACTAACATGTTTGCAGCACATTTCTGATGATTTGCAAAAATATCGCTTCATCACCATTATCGAGTGCCCAAAAAAATCGATATCAACTTTTACCAGTATCGCCCAGCCTGACGATACGGGTCTGTTTCCAGTCAAATACAGTGACTTATTGCCCGTTTTCCCGGTAATGCAACAGAAACTCACCGAAAAGCATGAAGAGCAGCGCGCACACGAGCGTGGCCACGATGACCAGCAAAGTGAGCCCCACGCTTTGCCACATTCTCACAACTTCTGCGGCATCAGTCAGCGAAAACGCGGAATCTTCTCTCTTCTTTGACTCAGTTCACAGCCTCTCCAGCCGTAGATCAGGTCCTCGGCTGGTTTCAAAGACAAACAAACCCCCTAAAAAAAACCCGAAGCAGCTGCTCGTTCTGTTCTTGTTTGTAGCTTCTCCGTGTGGCTAGCTGCTGTTAGCTCGACGCCGAACGAAGCGGCAGAAATGTGGCGAGAAAAGCCGCCAAATGTCAAATAAATAGTGGCTAAAGGTAAAGTCGGGGGTCACGGAGAGGGTAAAGTCCTCGGGCTGTGGGCTACATAACTGCGGCGGGGGTTAGGAGCTCAAACGGAGCCGAGAGAGAGGCTCCAAAACTGGGTTAAGACAACAACATCAGCAGCGTCACGAAACACGGCTCCGACTGCGGCTGCGCGGAGGGCGAGGGGATTATGGGTAATGGAGTTCTTTTGTCATTCTGCGTGTTACGTTGTGTTTTTTGACCTCTTAACTCCCACCTGAACCGAGCACATTTTCTCCAGTTTGGTCCAAAAGCTTCTGGAAAAAAAAGGTGTGAAAATAGCAACAAAACTGAGACGAAAACAATGATGGAAATGTGACAAAAAAGTGAGAAAACATTGACAAAAAAGTGACGAAAAATGTATGAAAAAGTGGCAAAAATATGACAAAAAATGACAAAAATGTGATAAAAATTTGACAGAAAAATTACAAAAATGTGACCAAAAAAATGAACAAAATGTAACAAAAAATTACAAAAATTTGATACAAAATTGACGAAAAAGTGAAAAAAATGTGACAAAAAAATGTGACAAAAATGTGACAAAATGTGAAAAAATTGACAAAAATGTGATAAAAATTTGACAAAAAAATGACAAAAATGTGATAAAAAATTGACGAAAAAACGACAAAAATGTGACAAAAAAGTTACAAAAAAGTTACAAAAATTAGTTGAATACCCAGCGAAAAAATTTGGGGAAAAAAATCTGATGACGTGAGGAAAAAGATCCTCTCGGTTCAGGCGGGAGTTAAGAGGTTAAACTCTTAACCCCCGCCTCAACCGGTTTGGCTTTACCCAAATCTATAGGCTTCTCGAAAAAAAAAAAACTTTAAAATGGAGATGAAAACGCACCGGGAAAGCAACAATAATACAATAAAAAAGCGCCAAAAACACGACTAAAACTGCTGTAAAAGCAACAAAAATGTCAAACATGGTAAAAAAAAAAAGGTGAAAATACAAAGTAAAAGGAACGAGAAAAGCAGTGAAAAAGCAATAAAAAATATCAAACAGATTGCAAAAAAAACAATGAAAACACAACAAAAAAGGGACAAAAAAAGCGATGAAAAATCGATCCGTACCTGTCTGGTCTTTGTGCCCGTGGAAGAGCTCGGTCGCTTCTAACTTCACCCCCGTTTGGAGCCATAGGAATATACTGGGAGAGGCCAAATGCTAACAACATCTTTGGTCGTTGTGCGTGACTGAGCGCACACACATAGACAGGTACACATCAACTCGTCTAAGCTCAGGCAAGAGCAGATCTCAGTCTGGAAGAACGGCGGCCTGTTCCTTTAAGGCAAAATGTCATCGCGTAAAAGGCAAAGTAAGACGTATATAAAGCGATACAAGTAATACATCTTTAGAGAGACGATTATTTACCCAAAGAGAAAGAAAAATCTCTGCATCTAAATGAGGCGATACTAGATGCATCAAGGAAATGTTAAAAAGTAAAAAAGTAAAACAATGGAAGAAACTACATGAGGTTACTGTTCTTAAATGTGTTTTTTCAATTCTTTTATTTATTTTTATTTTTTACTTTTTCCAGTTTTTCTTTTTTTTTCATTCAAAATCTTTTCCCATCTTTTACCCTCAATTTTATCCTCTATTTTCAAAGTTTTCCAAAAAAAAATCCCAATTTTTTTTCCTCAATTTTTTACACCTTTTCCTGAATATTTGCCCAATTTTTCTAGAATGTTTCCACATTGATATGTATGGAAGCCCGTTTCCGCCATGTTAAAAAATAAAAGCCCAACGGGAAGTCGAAATTACGAGATTTAAAGTCATAATTTTGTGTTTAAAACAGAAAATTTCGAATTTAAATATTGAAATTACGACTTTTAAACTCGTACCAAGAATCTCCAAATTACGAGTTTAAATCTCGGAATTTGGAGTTTTTCAGATCCGTGATCATAGACGGCGGGACGGCGGAACCACTGGTGCAGATGTAAACAGTCATGGAGGATTAGCTTCATCGTGTTGTGAACCGGAGCTACAGCAACTCTGGGACTTTTACAAAGACACGGAAGTGTTTATTTTACCTCAACACCCGGGATTAAAAGCAGTGACGAGAAAACTTATAAAAAATGTCTGTATCCACGATAGGAATGTGTTTAGGCCTTGATGATGCAGGGCATTCCCAAAGCTAATGCTACGATCGTAGCATCATGAACTTCGATGAACTTCGGATGATCATGATCATGTGAAAATGGGAAATATGCCTGAATAAAGTCAATAAACCCACCGTCTACATAAAGCATCCCTTTAACACTGTCTACATAAAGCATCCCTTTAACACCGTCTACATAAAGCATCCCTTTAACACCGTCTACATAAAGCATCCCTTTAACACCGTCTACATAAAGCATCCCTTTAACACCGTCTACATAAAGCATCCCTTTAACACCGTCTACATAAAGCATCCCTTTAACACCGTCTCCATAAAGCATCCCTTTAACACCGTCTACATAAAGCATCCCTTTAACACCGTCTACATAAAACATCCCTTTAACACCGTCTACATAAAGCATCCCTTTAACACCGTCTCCATAAAGCATCCCTTTAACACCGTCTACATAAAGCATCCCTTTAACACCGTCTACATAAAGCATCCCTTTAACACCGTCTACATAAAGCATCCCTTTAACACCGTCTACATAAAGCATCCCTTTAACACCGTCTACATAAAGCATCCCTTTAACACCGTCTACATAAAGCATCCCTTTAACACCGTCTACATAAAGCATCCCTTTAACACCGTCTACATAAAGCATCCCTTTAACACCGTCTACATAAAGCATCCCTTTAACACCGTCTACATAAAGCATCCCTTTAACACCGTCTACATAAAGCATCCCTTTAACACCGTCTACATAAAGCATCCCTTTAACACCGTCTACATAAAGCATCCCTTTAACACCGTCTACATAAAGCATCCCTTTAACACTGTCTACATAAAGCATCCCTTTAACACCGTCTACATAAAGCATCCCTTTAACACCGTCTACATAAAGCATCCCTTTAACACCGTCTACATAAAGCATCCCTTTAACACCGTCTACATAAAGCATCCCTTTAACACCGTCTACATAAAGCATCCCTTTAACACCGTCTACATAAAGCATCCCTTTAACACCGTCTACATAAAGCATCCCTTTAACACTGTCTACATAAAGCATCCCTTTAACACCGTCTACATAAAGCATCCCTTTAACACCGTCTACATAAAGCATCCCTTTAACACCGTCTACATAAAGCATCCCTTTAACACCGTCTACATAAAGCATCCCTTTAACACCGTCTACATAAAGCATCCCTTTAACACCGTCTACATAAAGCATCCCTTTAACACCGTCTACATAAAGCATCCCTTTAACATCGTCTACATAAAGCATCCCTTTAACACCGTCTACATAAAGCATCCCTTTAACAACGATCACACACTGAGCCGGGCTGGTTTATTACTCACACTTCATGTACAATTGGCCGTAGCCGATTGCTTAGCACCCGGAGCTAGGTCTAGCTTCTTAGCAGCTCTAGCATCAGCTCCAATAATGGATCTTGTGGAATTAAGTATTTTACACTAAAAACGTCAATGAAGCCGTAACCACATAATGCAGCCTTGAATATTATCACACACTGGGTCAGGATTGACACATTGGTGGTTGATTACAGACTGTTTTATCAACAATGAGGTGGATCGCACAGGCTAACCGGACAAACCGGGCAAACTAGCCATTGTCCACCAGCATCGCCCTTTTATCCAGCGGGGAGACCATGGGGGGTCCATAGGACATGGCAGAGGCAAAGAGGCACGAGTTTGCCCCAAACTAGCAGTTGTTTTTCAGGCATGATACGATTCCAAGATACGGCTCTGCCAGATCAAGCTCCACAGTTCAGACGCATCAGACAGGAAAGAGAACGGCAACAACATCCGGATTTTCAAAGTTAAATAGGGCCGACGTCTATGATTACGGATCTTAAAAACTCAAAATTCCGAGTTTTAAAAGTCGTAATTTCGAGATTTCAACTCGTAATGTTGTGTTTTAAACTCGTAGTATGACTTTAAATCTTGTAATTTCGACTTTTAAACTCGTAGTATGACTTTAAATCTTGTAATTTCGACTTCCTGTTGGGCTTTTATTTTTTAACATGGCGGAAACGGGCTTCCATAGATTTGCCCCCCAAAAAATGCAATTATTTATTGAAATACATTTTTTCCCACTTTTTAAAGATTTTTCTAAATCTCGTCCCATGTTTTTCCCAATTTTTTTTCCACATTTCTTGACATTGGAGATAAACTCTATGTCGTGCATTTGCAGATCTTGCAAACAGCAGTTTCGATGTGATCTTTTAGACGATTCATTTCCCAGCGTCACATGGACCAGGTTAAGGAGGAACACAGGTGAGGCGTTCGGAGGCGTTTCCGTGACTTGTTGATGTAATGTTCGTAGGATCTGGAGAAAGATTTATTATTATTATTAAGTTTATGGAGCTTTAAAGTTATTGTTCACACTCTGGGTCTATTACTCCTGCCATCGTTTGGCATTCAGCTTTAATCACTATACAATGCTACTCTATAATCAGGCCGACATCTGAAATACTCAACCGGTGTCTCTGGGACATTTTTATTTGAGACATTGAAGAGAAACTATTTATTCCCATCATTAAACATTAGTCACACACAGTTGTTCAACGGACCGAGACGGTTGCGTGGTGCAGAAAACAAAAACAAAAAAACAACTTTCACAAACAACGCAGATGTTAAAAAAAAAAGCTTGTCATCCCGGGGGAAAGAAGTAAAGTAAAGAAATCCAGTAGTTCGACCAACACTGTATCGAAGCGTTCTTTAACCTCTCAACTCCCACCTGAACATGTTTTCTCCTGTTCTCCAAATTCTCCAAATCTAAAAGCTTCTTCAAAATAGCGACAAAAACGAGAAGAAAATGTAAAATGACAAAAAAGTGACAAAAATCCAGCAAAAAAGCGACAAAAATCCAGCAAAAAAGTGACAAAAATCCAGCAAAAAAGTGAAAAAAATCCAGCAAAAAAGTGACAAAAATCCAGCAAAAAAGTGACAAAAATCCAGCAAAAAAGTGACAAAAATCCAGCAAAAAAGTGACAATAATCCAACAAAAAAATGACAAAAATCCAGCAAAAAAGCGACAAAAATCCAGCAAAAAAAAGACAAAAATCCAGTAAAAAAGTGACAAAAATCCAGCAAAAAAGCGACTAAAATCCAGCAAAAAAGCGACAAAAATCCAGCAAAAAAATGACAAAAATCCAGTAAAAAAGTGACAAAAATCCAGCAAAAAAAGCGACAAAAATCCAGCAAAAAAGCGACAAAAATCCAGCAAAAAAAGGACAAAAATCCAGCAAAAAAGCATAAAAAATCCAGCAAAAAAGCGACAAAAATCCAGAAAAAAAAAGACAAAAATCCAGCAAAAAAAGCGACAAAAATCCAGCAAAAAAGTGTCAAAAATCCAGCAAAAAAGCGACAAAAATCCAGCAAAAAAAAAGACAAAAATCCAGCAAAAAAGTGAGAAAAATCCAGCAAAAAAGCGACAAAAATCCAGCAAAAAAGTGACAAAAATCCAGCAAAAAAGCGACAAAAATCCAGCAAAAAAGTGAGAAAAATCCAGCAAAAAAGCGACAAAAATCCAGCAAAAAAGTGACAAAAATCCATCAAAAAAGCGACAAAAATCCAGCAAAAAAAAAGACAAAAATCCAGCAAAAAAGCGACAAAAATACAGCAAAAAAGCGACAAAAATCCAGCAAAAAAGTGAGAAAAATCCAGCAAAAAAGCGACAAAAATCCAGCAAAAAAGTGACAAAAATCCAGCAAAAAAGTGACAAAAATCCAGCAACAAAAAAGTGACAATAATCTAGCAGAAAGTGTACCTTTAAAGGGATTTTTCAGGAGTTTTGACATAGGGCCTCATTTCCTCGTTATCCAGAGTGTTGCTGATTTCTGGAGATATTTTTTTTTGTAATTCATGCTGTTCTTATATTTGAAGAGTTTCGTGGCGCTAGGCTAGTGCATGTCTATGGTATCAGCTAGCCTGCATTAAAAACAGTGTGACCCGCTCCACAGAGCACCTGAGGCAAATCACTTATAACACCAGACTAACCATATAAATGTCTGTGTCCATAGAATCATTTAAAATACCTTATATCTGAGCAGCATCAGCTTCGTGGTTGTATAAGCTACGCGGCGGCGGAGTGATCTGCTAGAAAATAGTCCCTCAAAATGCGATCATTCATGTGATGCAGGTCAGTCACACATTTCTATGGTTAGTCTGGTGTTATAAGTGATTTTCCTCAGGTGCTCTGTGGAGCGGGTCACACTGTTTTTAATGCAGGCTAGCTGATACCATAGACATGCACTAGCCTTGCATTAGCCTAGCACCACGAAACTCTTCAAACATAAGAACTGCATGAATTACAAAAAAATATATCTCTACCCAAATCTATGAGAAAAAAGTGTCAAAATAGTGACAAAAATTAGATGAAAATGCAACAAAAATAGCCTAAAAAAGTGACGAAAGATGAAAGAGAAACCGAAATGTGGTAAAAAAGCAACGAATAAAAAATGTCAACAATGCGGCAAAAGGAAAAAGATCCTTCTAGATCAGTTGTATTGTAAATAGCAACAAAACTGAGACGAAAACAAGGATGAAAATGTGAAAAAAGTGAGGCAAAAATTGACGAAAAATTGCCAAAAAATGTACAAAAAAACGACAAAAAATGACTAAAAATTGACCAAAAAAGTGAGAAAAAATGGACGAAAAATTGCCAAAAAATGTATAAAAAAATGTCAAAAATTGACAACAAAATGACAAAAAAGTGAGAAAAAATGGACGAAAAAGTGCCAAAAAATGTACAAAAAAACGACAAAAAAATGACAAAAAATTGACCAAAAAGTGAGAAAAAATGGACGAAAAATTGACAAAAAATTGACAAAAAAAGTGAGAAAAAATGGACGAAAAAGTGATAAGAATTTGACAAAAAAAATCGAAAAAGTCACAAAAAATTGACAAAAATGAGATGACTGCCCAACAAAAAAATGGATGAAAAAAAATGTGATGACGTGAGGAAAAAGATCCATTTAGATGAGTTTTGTAGATCTTAGCTTTCAAATGAGGTGTCACACTGGCCTACAGGATTTGGGTAAAGCTGACCTGGAGAAAACGCTCTCGGTTCAGGCGGGAGTTCATATGTGAAGAGACAAATCTACAGGACTTGGTTCATTCTTAGTGTTTGTTTTGTCTTTCACAAGAGTCAACAAGTACTTCATCACAAAGTACAGACACAGTATTAGTACTTTCACTGCGCTCCCTGCAGCTGCGGCACTGTGTACACACGTCTCTGACTTTATCCTCCTCATTTGCATAAAACCCTGGGCGTCAGTCAGTCTGCGCTGAGCCCCAGAGCGACACGCACACGCCTGAACCGGTCCGACCTCCACGCGCCTCTGTGCAAACACCGTTCCTGTGGATTTGCATATTAGATCCTTCAGGAATCCGAGACGCTGTCAAGTAACGGCCATTACGGAGCTGACAGACAGTGATGAGCTGCTGGCTGTGACATAACATTCCCCAAGGTGGAAATTCTCCACTAACTCTGACATAATGACACTTTATTGTGATTGAGTTCGATTAAAGCTATACGTCAGCCTCCATTACTCGTTTCAACACAGTGTTTGTGTCTGAACGTGTCTTCGGTTTCCTCCGGCTTCAGAAAGAAAAAACAAGTATCAAGTCAGCCAGGGGGGTGAGAGTGTGGCCTTAAAAAGCATTAAAAGTCACTGAAAGCATTGAATTTAAGTATTTACTATTTGAAAATAAAGGCACTGCTTGACTTTTGTTACTCCAAAGCAAGTCAGCAGAGAATGTTCTTTCGAGTGAGTTCCACATTGAACGTACTGGGACAGGGGCGGACCGGGACTGAAAAACAGTCCTGGACATATGTTAACTCTCACCACCCGCCCCTTAACCCCTTAACTCCCACCTGAACCGAGCACATTTTCTCCAGTTTGGCTTTACCCCAATCCAAAAGCTTCCGGAAAAAAGGTGAGAAAATAGCGACAGAACTGAGACGGAAATAATGGTGAAGATGCGACAAAAAAGTGAGAAAACTTTGACGAAAAAGTTTGGAAAAATGTGACAAAAATGTGACAAAAAAATGGACAAAAAAATGTGACAAAAATGTGACATAAAATGACAAAAAATTGATTAAAAAAATTATAAAAAATTGACAAAAAATGTGACAAAAATGTGACAAAAAATGACAAAAAATGGATTAAAAATGTGACAAAAAATTGACAAAAAAAGACAAAAAAATGACAAAAAATTTGACAAAAATGTGACAAAAAAGGTGACAAAAATGTGACAGAAATTTGCAAAAAAAGACAAAAATGTGACAAAAAATGACAAAAAATGGATTAAAAATGAAAAAAATGACAAAAAAAGACAAAAAAGACAAAAAAAATGAAAAAAAAATTGACAAAAATGAAAAAAAAGGACAAAAATGTGACAAAAAATGTGACAAAAATGTGACAGAAATTTGCAAAAAATGACAAAAAAATTGATTAAAAATGTGACAAAAAAAGACAAAAAAATGACAAAAAATTTGACAAAAATGTGACAAAAATATGACAAAAAATGACAAAAATGTGACAAAAAAGGTGACAAAAATGTGACAGAAATTTGCAAAAAAAGACAAAAATGTGACAAAAAATGGATTAAAAATGTGACAAAAAATTGACAAAAAAAGACAAAAAAATTGACAAAAATGTGACAAAAAATGACAAAAAATTGATTAAAAAATGGACACAAAATTACAAAAAAATGATTAAAAATGTGACCAAAATGTGATTAAAAATGATTAAAAATGTGACAAAAATGTGACAAAAAAATGACAAAAAAATTATTACAGTGGCACAAGACGGTAGAGCGGGTCGTCTCATGATCGGAAGGTCGGAGGTTCGAATCCCACCTCCTGAAAGTGCACATTGTCGTTGTGTCCTTGGGCAAGACACTTCACCCACATTGCCCCCAGTGTCTGCGTACTCTGGTGTGTGAATGAGAGCATGAATGGGTGAGTGGATCCTTGCTGTAAAGCGCTTTGAGTGCGTAATGTAGGTGGAAAAGCGCTTTATAAGTTGAGACCATTTACCGAAAAAAAATGACAAAAAGTTACAAAATGAGTTGAAAAAAAAAACCCAAAAGGATGAAAAATTGAACGTACTGGAACGGGGCGGACCGGGACTGAAAAACAGTCCTGGACATATGTTAACTCTCACCACCCGCCCCTTAACCCCTTAACTCCCACCTGAACCGAGCACATTTTCTCCAGTTTGGCTTTACCCCAATCCAAAAGCTTCTGGAAAAAAGGTGTGAAAATAGCGACAGAACTGAGACGAAAACAATGATGAAGATGTGACAAAAAAGTGAGAAAACTTTGACAAAAAAGTGACGAAAAAATGACGAAAATGTGACAAAAAATTAGCTAACACCAGACTAAAATCACAAGTGATATTTAGTCCGGGGGTCACCAATTCATTTCCTGGTAGGAGAGGTGTGGTTTACGATCGTCCACAGTCGTTTATTGGGCGATACGAAAAAAGAAAATGTCTATCATGCGTCTGCACGAGGCCACAGCCAATCGTATCATCGTATGAGATGACGTGTGACGTACCCGCTGTGAACTTTTGAGCTAAACTATTTAGAACAAGGTCTAAAGCTTGATCGAAAAATACCATCGTGTCTGTTGGATCCGTAAATAAACTTTTTTTTTTTAATCCGTAAATAAACTACAAGCTTCCGTATCTCGAATAGCGCGTCATCGTCTTGCCGTCCCTCCTCGCTCTGTGATTGGTTCCCAAATCCATGCGAAAATTTCGGCCATGGTCCCCAGGCTGTTGTGCAGTTCCAAATGATTGAAGCGCACACAGCAGCATGGAGTTAGCCAGGTTACAAAAAAAATGACAAAAAATGACAAAAAATGGACAAAAAAATGACAAAAAATGTGACAAAAATGGATTTGAAAAATGACAAAAAATGGATTCAAAAAGACAAAAATGTGACTAAAATGTGACAAAAAATTGACAAAAAATGTGACAAAAAATGACTAAAATGTGATAAAAAAAGGAAAAAAATGTGACAAAAATTGATTTAAAAAATGACAAAAAGTTACAACATGAGTTGAAACCCCCCAAAAAAGATGGAACTTGTCTCATGTAAAGCGCTTTGTGACCATGTCTGTGAAAGGCGCTATATAAATAAAGATCTTCTTCTGACGACGTGAGGAAAAAGATCCATTTAGATGAGCTTCGTAGATCTTAGCTTTCAAATGAGGCATCACACTGGCCTACAGGATTTGGGTAAAGCTGAGCTGGAGAAAATGCTCTCGGTTCAGGCGAGAGTTAAGAGTTCAGAGTTTTTACAGATGACTCAAAAATACGTGAATGTGCCAAGGCAACACTTCAGGCATGTTTTTAATGAGGGAGTGACATAATAACATGATGGAAAGTTTGATAAAGTCGATTTTGCATAAAACCTGCCGTTTAACTTATTGAAATAAATAAAACTGATGCAACGATGGAAATACACTGCTCACAAAAACTTAGGGTACACTCAAAAAACACAATGTATCTCCAAGTCAGTCAGATTTCTGGGATATCAGACTGTCCAGTTAGGAAGCCACACTTATTGTGAATCAATTTCACTTGGTGTTGTGGAAATTAAACAGACACAGGTGGAAATGAGCGGCAATTAGCAAGATCACTCCAAAAGAGGAATGGTTTTGCAGGTGGTGACCACAGACCATTTCCCTGTCTTCATCCTTTGTAACATCGGTCTTGACTGACGTGTGTCGATGTGAGAAACTCTCTATCACCCTGTCACTTTCATCATGCGCCTGTATTGTATAAAGAGCCTCTGTTTCCATCACTCGAGAGGATCATTTTGTGCGAGGCAGTCACTGGGAACTCAGCAGAGCCTCGACTGAGAAGTGATTTTGTTTCACTGCTCTCTCTCTCTGTCTCTCTGTGTCCCTGAGCCTGTACAGATGATCCTGTTGTTCCTGTGGATTTGCATAAGACACAGGTTCCTCTTTCTCGTCGCGCTGCAGGCGTCTCCGAAACCCAGGAGCTGCACGTAGACGTCGCAAAGTTCAAACATGACCCACGGCTGAACCTGCTGGTGAGAGTCTCCCTCAGGTCTGGGAGGAGGTGATGGGTGAGAGCCTCCCTCAGGTCTGGGAGGAGGTGATGGGTGAGAGCCTCCCTCAGGTCTGGGAGGAGGTGATGGGTGAGAGCCTCCCTCAGGTCTGGGAGGAGGTGATGGGTGAGAGCCTCCCTCAGGTCTGGGAGGAGGTGATGGGTGAGAGTCTCCCTCAGGTCTGGGAGGAGCTGATGGGTGAGAGCCTCCCTCAGGTCTGGGAGGAGGTGGTGGGTGAGAGCCTCCCTCAGGTCTGGGAGGAGGTGATGGGTGAGAGTCTCCCTCAGGTCTGGGAGGAGGTGATGGGTGAGAGCCTCCCTCAGGTCTGGGAGGAGGTGATGGGTGAGAGCCTCCCTCAGGTCTGGGAGGAGGTGATGGGTGAGAGAGTCTCCCTCAGGTCTGGGAGGAGGTGGTGGGTGAGAGCCTCCCTCAGGTCTGGGAGGAGGTGATGAGTGAGAGCCTCCCTCAGGTCTGGGAGGACTTATTTGTCACTCTTTGGTTGAGTTTTGTCACATTTTTGTTGAGTTTTTGTCACATTTTTGTTGAATTTTTGTCATTTTTTGTTGAATTTTAGTCATTTTTTTGTTGAGTTTTTGTCACATTTTTGTTGATTTTTTGTCATTTTTTGTTTAATTTTTGTCATTTTTTTGTTGAATTTTTGTCACATTTTTTGTAAAATTGTTTTCACATTTTTGTTGAATTTTTGTCATTTTTTTGTTACATTTTTGTCACATTTTTGTTGAATTATTGTCATTTTTTTGTTACATTTTTGTCACATTTTTGTTCAATTTTTGTCTTTTTTTTAATTTTTTGTCATTTTTTTGTTGAATTTTTGTCACATTTTTGCTCATTTTTTGTCTTTTTTTGTTGAATTTTTGTCATTTTTGTTGATTTTTTGTCATTTTTGTTGAACTTTTGTCAATTTTTGTTGAATTTTTGTCATTTTTTTGTTACATTTTTGTCACATTTTTGTTGAATTATTGTCATTTTTTTGTTACATTTTTGTCACATTTTTGTTCAATTTTTGTCTTTTTTTTAATTTTTTGTCATTTTTTTGTTGAATTTTTGTCACATTTTTGCTCATTTTTTGTCTTTTTTTGTTGAATTTTTGTCATTTTTGTTGATTTTTTGTCATTTTTGTTGAACTTTTGTCAATTTTTGTTGAATTTTTGTCATTTTGTGTTTAATTTTTTGTCATTTTTTCTGGATTTTTTGTCATTTTTGTTGAACTTTTGTCAATTTTTGTTGAATTTTTGTCATTTTGTGTTTAATTTTTTGTCATTTTTTGTGGATTTTTTGTCATTTTTTGTTGAATTTTTGTCATTTTTTGTTGAATTTTTGTCACTTTTTGTTGAATTTTTGTTGAATTTTTGTTGAATTTTTGTCACATTTTTGTCATTTTTTTGTTGATTTTTTGTCATTTTTTGTTGAATTTTTGTCATTTTTTGTTGATTTTTTGTTATTTTTTGTTGAATTTTTGTCATTTTTTGTAGATTTTTTGTCATTTTTTGTTGATTTTTTGTCATTTTTTGTTGATTTTTTGTCATTTTTGTTGAATTTTTGTCATTTTTGTTGATTTTTTGTCATTTTTTGTGGATTTTTTGTCATTTTTTGTTGAATTTTTGTCATTTTTTGTTTAATTTTTTGTCATTTTTTGTTTAATTTTTGTCATTTTTTGTTTAATTTTTGTCATTTTTTGTTGAATTTTTGTTGAATTTTTTGTCACATTTTTGTCACATTTTTGTCATTTTTTGTTGATTTTTTGTTATTTTTTGTTGAATTTTTGTCACTTTTTGTTGAATTTTTGTTGAATTTTTTGTCACATTTTTGTCACATTTTTGTCATTTTTTGTAGATTTTTTGTCATTTTTTGTAGATTTTTTGTCATTTTTTGTTGATTTTTTGTCATTTTTGTTGAATTTTTGTCATTTTTTGTGGATTTTTTGTCATTTTTTGTTGAATTTTTGTCATTTTTTGTTTAATTTTTTGTCATTTTTTGTTTAATTTTTGTCATTTTTTGTTTAATTTTTGTCATTTTTTGTTGAATTTTTGTCACTTTTTGTTGAATTTTTGTTGAATTTTTGTTGAATTTTTGTCACATTTTTGTCATTTTTTTGTTGATTTTTTGTCATTTTTTGTTGAATTTTTGTCATTTTTTGTTGATTTTTTGTTATTTTTTGTTGAATTTTTGTCATTTTTTGTAGATTTTTTGTCATTTTTTGTTGATTTTGTAGCATTGAATTTTTGTCATTTTTTGTTGATTTTTTGTTATTTTTTGTTGAATTTTTGTCATTTTTTGTAGATTTTTTGTCATTTTTTGTTGATTTTTTGTCATTTTTTGTTGATTTTTTGTCATTTTTGTTGAATTTTTGTCATTTTTGTTGATTTTTTGTCATTTTTTGTGGAGTTTTTGTCATTTTTTGTTGAATTTTTGTCATTTTTTGTTGAATTTTTGTCACTTTTTGTAGAATTTTTGTTGAATTTTTTGTCACATTTTTGTCACATTTTTGTCATTTTTTGTTGATTTTTTGTTATTTTTTGTTGAATTTTTGTCATTTTTTGTAGATTTTTTGTCATTTTTTGTTGATTTTTTGTCATTTTTTGTTGATTTTTTGTCATTTTTGTTGAATTTTTGTCATTTTTTGTGGATTTTTTGTCATTTTTTGTTGAATTTTTGTCATTTTTTGTTTAATTTTTTGTCATTTTTTGTTTAATTTTTGTCATTTTTTGTTTAATTTTTGTCATTTTTTGTTGAATTTTTGTCACTTTTTGTTGAATTTTTGTTGAATTTTTTGTCACATTTTTGTCACATTTTTGTCACATTTTTGTCATTTTTTTGTTGATTTTTTGTCATTTTTTGTTTAATTTTTGTCATTTTTTGTTGATTTTTTGTCATTTTTTGTTGAATTTTTGTCATTTTTTGTTGAATTTTTGTCACATTTTTGTTGAATTTTTGTCATTTTTTGTTGAAATTTTGTCATTTTTGTTGAATTTTTGTTGAATTTTTGTTGAATTTTTGTTGAATTTTTGTTGAATTTTTGTTGAATTTTTGTTGAATTTTTGTCACATTTTTGTAATTTTTTTGTTGAATTTTGTCACATTTTTGTTAATTTTTTGTAATTTTTTGTTAAATTTTGGTCATTTTTTGTTGAATTTCTGTCATTTTTTGTCACATTTTTGTCATTTTTTGTTGAATTTTTGTCATTTTTTGTCACATTTTTGTCATTTTTTTGTTGAATTTTTGTCATTTTTTGTTGAATTTTTGTCACATTTTTGTTGAATTTTTGTCACATTTTTGTCACATTTTTGTTAATTTTTTGTCATTTTTTGTTACATTTTGGTCATTTTTTGTTGAATTTTTGTCATTTTTTGTCACATTTTTGTCATTTTTTGTTGAATTTTTGTCATTTTTTTGTTGAATTTTTGTCACATTTTTGTCACATTTTTGTTAAATTTTTGTCATTTTTTGTCACATTTTTGTCACATTTTTGTCAAATTTTTGTCATTTTTTGTCACATTTTTGTCATTTTTTTGTTGAATTTTTGTCATTTTTTGTTGAAGTTTTGTCACATTTTTGTTAAATTTTTGTCACTCTTTGGTTCAGTTTTTTTAGATGGATAACGTCTGTTGAAAGTCATAATTATAATTTTATTTCAGTGAAGCAGTGCTGTTTGGATGAAACCTGCCTCCCACCCTCATATATGTTTTTTTTGTTGAGGCTCCAAAGGTTCTCAACAGGGTTGAGGTCAGGGGAGGAGGGGGTCCACATCATGAGTGTCTCTCCTTTTATGCCCATAGCAGCCAGTGGTGCAGAGGTTTTCTTTACAGCAGGACATGGGGCGTTGTCATGCATGAAGAGGATTTTGTTTTTGTAGCATAGAAGACAGTGGTCAGTCAGAAAGAGGTCATTTTCACACCTTCAGGGATCATAAAGTGGCCGACCAGCTCTCTCCCCATGATTCTGGCCCAAAACATGACTCCGCCCCCTCCTTACTGACGTCACAGCCTTGTTGTCAGTAGTTTTCCCCTGGGTTTAACCTGAGAACTAATCATCACAGGCGTCTGAGATTTGTCAGTGATTCAAAGAGCGAGAAAACATTGACAAAAAAGTGACAAAAAATTAGTGAAAAAGTGGCAAAAATGTTACAAAAATGTAACAAGTAATTGAAAAAAAATTGACGAAAAATACAAAAATGGGACAAAAAAAATACAAAGATGGGACCAAAAAAATGACAAAAATGGGACAAAATGTGACAAAAAATGACAAAAATTTGATAAAAAATTGACCAAAAAATTACAAAAAATTGACCAAAAAATTACCAAAAAATTACCCCAAAAAAGAAGAAGAAAAAAGACAAAAATGTGACAAAAGTGAGAAAAAATAACAAAAAAAATGACAAAAAGCTACAAAAATGAGTTGAATACCCAACAAAAAAATTATGGAAAAAACATCTGATGACGTGAGGAAAAAGATCCTCTCGGTTCAGGCGGGAGTTAAGAAGTTAAATTAACAATAGAGAATATGGAAATGTATATAAATACTGTAAGTAATTACTGTAACTGTAAGTAGTAACTGTAGGTCAGAAAAATGCCAATGATTCCACCTTATGGAGCTGATCTCAGGACCAGAGTCTGTACAAGGGTAAAGAAGAAAAAAAATATATATAGAAGAAAAATGCTATATAAGTCAGACAGAAGTGAACCATTTTACCGGAATCAAAATGAGATAAAGTACAAAAATTCTAATTGTAATTCCACATTCAGAAGCTCAGCAAATGTTTGGCAGATTGGAAACCTCTGGAGGCTTAAACATGCGCAGGCAGATCATGTGCTAATGTCTATTTTATGGTGTATAATAGAAACAAGATAAATCATGATTGACTGAACCTCTTACCACCCGCCTAAAGCAAATGCATTCTGTCCTCATTTGGCTGTGCAACACCTCATTTGAAAGCTAAGACCCACGAAAGTGAGCTTTTTCCTCGCTTTGTTGCTGTGTTGTGACGCCTTTTGTATGTTTTTTGGTTGTTGTTTTTTTTTTTCATTTTTGTCACATTTTTGTTAAATTTTTGTTGAATTTTTGTCACATTTTTGTTGATTTTTTTTATCAATTTTTTATGATTTTTTATCACATTTTTGTTTAATTTTTGTCACATTTTTGTTGAATTTTTGCCACTTTTTTGTCGCGTTTACATCCTTGTTTTCTTCTCATATTTTGTGGCTGTTTTGGTGCTTTTTTCCCCAAGAATCTCAGTCTGTTCATTAGACACGGGTTTGCGTTTCTGGCTCCTGGTCTGAACAAAGACCAGATTTGTTGAATTTTCGTCATTTTTTGTTGAATTTTTGTCACATTTTTGTTGAATTTTTGTTACATTTTTGTTGAATTTTTGTCACATTTTTGTTGAATTTTTGTTGATTTTTTGTCACATTTTTGTTGATTTTTTATCAAATTTTTGTTACATTTTTGTTGAATTTTTGTCACATTTTTGTAGATTTTTTATCACATTTTTGTTGAATTTTTGTCAATTTTTGGTTGAATTTTTGTCACATCTTTGTTGAATTTTTGTCACTTTTTTGTCGCGTTTACATCCTTGTTTTCTTCTCATATTTTGTGGCTGTTTTGGTGCTTTTTTCCCCAAGAATCTCAGTCTGTTCGTTAGACACGGGTTTGCGTTTCTGGCTCCTGGTCTGAGCAAAGAAACAAAATGAACAATAAGAAACAAATAAGAAACAAGACAGATTGATTTTGTCCATGTTTATTTAAATAGTCATGATAAAACAAAGATACTGATGATGAAGATCAGGACATTCACTCGTCATGTGCTACAAAACAAACGTACTAAAGCTAATGAGAGTGAGCCCCGTGTCCGAAACACCAGGACCACAGGACTCCTGCGAGAACAAACTCAGGGCACAGTTTTATATTAATGGATCAGTCAGATACGTGTATTATCCCAGTTATAATGTGGAAAATCTGCTGAACAAAGACGTGTCCTCGGAGGTGGGGTCAGAGGTCAAGTCCAAGTCAAGTCGCCTCAAGTCGCAAACGTCAGCGTTAAGCCGAATTTTCACTGTCGGACTAATAAATCTTATTTTCTTATTCAGCCATTTAGAAAATTTAGGCTAGAATCAAAATCTCTAAAGTCTAATTAATATTTAATCACCACAAAATAAGAAAAATGGATGGATGGATGTTTGGATGGATGTTTGGATGTTTGGATGTTTGGATGGATGTTTGGATGGATGTTTGGATGGATGTTTGGATGTTTGGATGTTTGGATGGATGGATGGATGGATGGATGTGTGGATGGATGGATGGATGTTTGGATGTTTGGATGTTTGGATGGATGTTTTGATGGATGATTGGATGTTTGGATGTTTGGATGGATGGATGGATGGATGGATGTTTGGATGTTTGGATGGATGGATGGATGGATGGATGTTTGGATGTTTGGATGTTTGGATGTTTGGATGGATGTTTGGATGTTTGGATGTTTGGATGATTGGATGGATGTTTGGATGGATGTTTGGATGTTTGGATGTTTGGATGGATGTTTGGATGGATGTTTGGATGGATGGATGGATGTTTGGATGTTTGGATGGATGGATGGATGGATGGATGTTTGGATGGATGGATGTGTGGATGGATGTTTGGATGTTTGGATGTTTGGATGGATGGATGGATGTGTGGATGGATGTTTGGATGGATGGATGGATGGATGGATGGATGGATGTTTGGATGGATGGATGGATGGATGGATGGATGTTTGGATGGATGGATGGATGTGTGGATGGATGTTTGGATGTTTGGATGTTTGGATGGATGGATGTTTGGATGGATGGATGTGTGGATGGATGTTTGAATGTTTGGATGGATGGATGGATGGATGGATGGATGGATGTATGTTTGGATGTTTGGATGGATGTTTGGATGTTTGGATGGATGTTTGGATGGATGGATGGATGGATGTTTGGATGGATGGATGGATGGATGTTTGGGTGGATGTTTGGGTGGATGTTTGGATGGATGTTTGGATGGATGTTTGGATGTTTGGATGGATGTTTGGATGGATGTTTGGATGTTTGGATGTTTGGATGGATGTTTGGATGGATGTTTGGATGGATGTTTGTATGTTTGGATGGATGTTTGGATGGATGTTTGGATGGATGTTTGGATGTTTGGATGGATGTTTGGATGGATGTTTGGATGTTTGGATGTTTGGATGGATGTTTGGATGGATGTTTGGATGGATGTTTGTATGTTTGGATGGATGTTTGGATGGATGTTTGGATGTTTGGATGGATGGATGGATGGATGTTTGGATGGATGTTTGGATGGATGTTTGGATGGATGGATGGATGGATGTCTGGATGTTTGGATGTTTGGATGTTTGGATGGATGGATGGATGGATGTTTGGATGTTTGGATGGATGGATGGATGTTTGGATGATTGGATGGATGTTTGGATGTTTTTGTGGATGGATGGATAATATCAATAATAGAATACCAATGTGTTTTCAAAAATGTATTTTTTCCAAAAACAGTGAACAATGACTGAGACGAACCACATTTTGTCCAGGCTCAGATATCGATGTCTCTGCTGCTGATTTAATAAAAGAGTCAATCAAACATTTGCAAAACCCTGAGCATAAAATCAAACGGTGGAAGTTTAACCGTGAAGAAGAACATTGATCCTAAAACAATAAATACAGAAAGTCACTAAAACAGTTCAAACCCAAACGAGCCACATTCAGTTCGAGTCGAGGTCGAACAAAGTTTCAGTTTCTTACATAACGATACAATTTGCATCAACTGAGCGCTGCTCTGACCGAAGCAGCTTTAGGTCGACTGTAGCGGCGGCAAAGTGGATGCCACTTCACCAGCTACACCAGCGACGAAGGTTTACAACAGCAGTCGTCTGGACTACGTTTGAGCAGGACTGCACCATGTTGGAAAAACTCTTCTGTTTTTATTCACTGCCGAAGTGAAAAACAGAGTCGCGTGAAGCAGAAGCAGTGGAGAGGTGTGAGGAAGGGGTTTTCCCTCTGACTGCATTTGAGTTTCTCTCTCAGAGCTAACGGCTACTCTCAAAGTAAAACGCCACAAACACTGACAGGCCGACTCGTTCCTGAGCGCAGGGGCGGACCGGGACTGAAAAACCGCCCTGGACTCGGACCAGCCTGGCCCAAATCAGCGCAAATGCGACACTTCCACAAAGACAGGTTAACCTCTTTACTCCCGCCTTAACCCAGAGCATTTTCTCCAGTTCAGCTTTACCCAAATCCTGTAGGCCACTGTAACGCCTTATTTGAAAGCTAAGACCTACACAACTAAATGGATCTTTTTCCTCACGTCATCAGATTTTTTTTCATCACTTTTTTTGTTGGGCAGTCGTCTCATTTTTGTCAAATTTTCGTGATTTTTTGTCACTTTTTCGTCAAATTTTTTGATTTTTTTTGGTCAATTTTTTGTCAATTTTTGTCATTTTTTGGTCACTTTTTCGTCAAATTATTATCACTTTTTTGTCAATTTTTCGTCAATTTTTTGTCAATTTTTCGTCAAATTTTTCTCATTTTTTTTGTCAATTTTTTGTCATTTTTTGTCACTTTTTCGTCAAATTATTCACATTTTTTTGTCAAATTCTTGTCACTTTTTTGTAAATTTTTCCTAAATTTTTGGGTAAATTTTTTGTCACTTTTTCGTCAAATTTTGTTCACTTTTTTGTCCATTTTTTGTCCATTTTTTTTTCATTTTTGTCATTTTTTTGGTACATTTTCGTCACTTTTTCGTCCATTATTCTCACTATTTTGTCACATTTCCATCATTGTTTTCGTCTCAGTTCTGTTGCTATTTTCACACCTTTTTTCCAGAAGCTTTTGGATTGGGGTAAAGCTGGAGAAAATGTGCTCGGTTCAGGTGGGAGTTAAGGGGTTAAAATCCGGATGCCATTTTAATTTGCATCTAGCGTTAGCCGTTAGCTTCAAGACAAACATCTAATGAAAACAGAAGCCACTGATAATTAGTCCAAAGTAAAGCACAACACTGGAAAAATGACCATCTTAAAAGAGATAAATGACATAAAATACAAAATGAGATAAAATTGCTTGAATTAAAGTTCTTCTATGTTGAATTTGAGTCGGTTTGAACTAATCCAAGATACAAATGCTATGACACAATATTATCTGAATTAAGAGAACTATTACTAGAGGTTTTGTCTTGTCTAAGACCAGAACAAATCTACTCAAGCATTAGATTTAATCTGTTGATTCAAGTCGATTTATGTCATTTCTTCCTTAACCCCTTAACTCCCACCTGAACCAAGCACATTTTTTCCAGCTTTACTCCAGTCCAAAAGCTTCTGGAAAAAAGCAGTGAAAATGGCAACAAAACTGAGACGAAAACAAGGATGGAAATGTGACAAAAATGTGACAAAAAAGTGACAAAAATATCACAAAAAAATGACAAAAAATGTGATTAAAAATGTGACAAAAAAAACAAAAATGTGACAAAAATGTGATAAAAGTTTGACAAAAAATGAAAAAAATGTGACAAAAAAATCACACAAAAATGACAAAAATTGGATAAAAAGTGACCAAAAAATGACCAAAAATTGATAAAAAATTTATGAAAAAATGAAAAAAAAATTGACAAAAAAAATCACCAAAATATGACAAAAAATGTGATAAAAAATGACCAAAAAAATGACAAAAAAGTTACATAAATGAGTTGAAAACCCAACAAAAAAAATGATGGAAAAAAAATCTGATGACGTGAGGAAAAAGATCCTCTCGGTTCAGGCGGGAGTTAAGAGGTACTTGTTGTACATAATATATGACCTAATCGGGTGTATTTCTACCTTTTTTTCTCCCATTTAACTCTTAATAATGTTAGAAATACTCTCTGATTTGTGTAATACTGTTTCTCAAAATCATCTTGAGAGATGTTGCCTACCCCCGTCATAGGGAAATGACCAGAGGAGCAGCAGCGCCTCGTGAGGATCCAGTGGTCAACACTAAAGTGAAACTGGTGCATATGGTGCAGCTCTTATTAAAGGTATAAAACATTTGAAATCTAATGTAAAACCGTGAGTGTGTGAACAGTGTCCGGCTCCTTTAAGTCATTCATCAAATCTGAATCCGTCCATTGAGAACATTTCCCTTGTGTTTCTCGCGTTCTCCCCTCACAGGCCCTGACTTTGCAGCCGCAGGATCTCGGCGGCGAGCCTCTGCGGGTCGAGCACCTGCGGGTTCATGTTCATGGCGGCGTCCACCAGCCGCGCGCTGAAGATGGCCATGAGCTTCTTCCTCACGCCCTCCCGCGGGTCCTTGGCCTGTCCCGCGCTCGCCGGGCCCCGCTCCCACTGCGGGGGCTCCTCCGGCGGCCCGCGGGCGCCTCGGGGACTCCCCATGTACGGGTCGGACCAGTACATCGGCTGCGGCGGCCTGTGCATGGCGGGCGGGAAGTCCGGCGGGTGGCTGAACGCCCCGTACGAGCCGTACGAGCCGTAGCCGGGGTACGGGGGCGCGTTGTAGCACAGGCTCAGGTCCGACCGCGCCGCGCCCTGCTGGGGCGGGAAACCGGGATGGTGCGCGGGTAAACGGCCGCCGCAGGGGGCGCTCTGGGGCTGCGAGTACAGTCCCGACCCGTAGGCGGCGTCGTAGGGCTGGGCGTCGATGGAGCCTAAGCCCGAGTCCAGCTGCTGCTCCGGGGGCTCGCCGCCCGCCGCCGGCCCGTGCTCCAGCGACGCGTGCCGGGACTTCCTCTCCTTCTTGGAGCAGCCCTTCTTGCCGTGCCGAGAGGGCGGGTCCGAGTGGTGGTCCTTCTTCAGGGGGGGGCCCAGGGTGAGCTTCTCCGCCATGTCCTTCACCAGGGACAGGCTGTGTCCGGGAGCGTGGGGGAGGGAGCAGCGGCTGCGCAGCTCGTCCGCCAGCGTCTGGTTGGACTGTTTGGGACGCTCCGGGTGGAGGAAGCGGCACTTGATCCCGAAGGTGCACTTTCTCCCTGCAGAGACAGCAGACAGTCAGAAACATGTGAGTTCTCCAGGCTCATCGCACCATGTGGCTACGCTGCCCCCACAAAGCTTAACCCGCTGCCTGCCAGCTCAGGCTCAGGGTCACGTTTGAGAAACTAGAAGGTCTTGGCTTTCCAATGAGGTATCACCAGGGGCTGGACTGGGACTGAAAAATGGCCCTGGACTCTGACCAGCCTGACCCAAATTAGCGTAAATGCGACACTTCCACAAAGACATATTTTAACCTCCAACCCCCCCCCGTCTTAACCAAGCGCATTTCCTCCAGTTTGGCTTTACCCAAGTCTAAAAGCTTCTGGAAAAAAGGTGTGAAAATAGCAACAAAACTGAGACGAAAACAATGATGGAAATGTGACAAAAAAGTGAGAAAACATTGACAAAAAAGTGACGAAAAATTGATGAAAAAGTGGCAAAAATGTCACACGAAATTGACAAAAACAAACAAAAAACGAAAAACAAAAAATGTGATAAAAATGGATGAAAAAATGACAGAAATGTGATACAATGTGACAAAAAAAATGACAAAAATGTGACAAAATGTGACAAAAAAAGGACAAAAATTTGACAAAAAAAAAATGACAAAAAATGTGACAAAAATCTGATAATAAGTTGACGGAAAAATGACAAAAAATGACAAAAAAAAAGACAAAAAGTTACAAAAATGAGTTGAATACCCAACAAAAAAATGATGGGAAAAAAATCTGATGACGTGAGGAAAAAGATCCTCTCAGTTCAGGCGGGAGTTAAGAGGTTAACTGAGTGCTGAGTTTCCTCCAGTTCAGCTTTACCCAAGTCTAAAAGCTTCTTGACTGGAGAGCAGCGCCTCATTCGAAAACGATGGCCTACAAAAGTGATTGTACGTTTTTGTCACGTTGTTGCTGCACTTCTGTCATGTTTTTGTTGTAACTTTTTTCTGGCTTTTTCATTGCCTTATCATCTGGTTTTCGTCACTTTTTCTTGGCTTTTGTTTTAGTTTGCTTTGTTGTTGTGTTTTCATCTCTTTTGTCATGTTTTGTTGTTTTTTGTTGTGTTTTCGTCACGTTTTTTTTGTTTGTTCAGTTTTCATCCTCATTTTCGGCGCCGTTTCAATGCTTTTCTTTTAAGTTTTTAGATTTGGCTAAAGCTCGGTTAAGGCGAGGGGGGTAAACTGAGAGGCCAGACCGGGGGCCCTAGAGCCACACCCTTCTGTGCTCCTCCAGAATACAGGACATATGGCCAGTCCGCCCCTGGGTATCACACTGGCTGTAAGGTCTTGAGTCGTTGTGCATATCGTAATCCCTCACCCTAACGTGGCAGGAAACAGGTTAAGAGACAAACGCCCTCAGTGAACAGAACATTCCAGGACATAGCTATTGTACATAACATATTTAAACTTCTGGTAAAAGTATGATGTCACTTCTGTCACACAGGCATTGTTACGTTTGTGGACTGACTTGTAGAGATACTGTAATAATCCAGGAACTGTCTTTGAAAATGTGAATGATCTTTGTTTGTCCTCAGTCGACCTGTTAGTCACGAGCACCAGCACTTCCTGTTCATCCCTTTAAACTGACATCAGATCTGTTCAAACACGCACATTATTCCTGTGGATGATTCTGTGTCTGTTCACAAAGGTTTGGGCAGATTGTGTTAAAGCTAAAGGCTCACATTAATAACTCGTGAACTACTAACGACAAACAGTCGTCTTAGAAATAGTTTAAATGATGTTTATTTTTGTTTAACCCCTTAACTCCCACCTGAACGAGCACATTTTCTCCAGTTTGGCTTTACCCCAATCCAAAAGCTTCTGGAAAAAAGGTGAGAAAATAGCAACAACTGAGATGAAAAGAATGATGGAAATGTGACAAAAAAGTGACGAAAAATTGATGAAAAAGTGGCAAAAATGTCACAAAGACGTCACAAGAAAGTGACAAAAAATGGACGAACAAATGACA
Organism: Gobius niger; assembly: GCF_951799975.1. NCBI lineage: Eukaryota > Metazoa > Chordata > Actinopteri > Gobiiformes > Gobiidae > Gobius > Gobius niger. The sequence continues at coordinate 30,779,929 of NC_136865.1, read as the reverse complement.
AAAAATGACAAAAAAATTATAACAAATTGACGAAAATATGACAAAAATATGACAAAAAAAAGACAAAAATGTGATAAAAATGTGACAAAATTATTACAAAAATGTATAAAAAATTGACAAAAATATGACAAAAATGTGACAAAAATGTGACAAAAATGTGACAAAAAAAATTACAAAAATGATACAAAAAATGACCCAAAATTGACAAAAAATGACAAAAATGTGATAAAAAAATTACGAAAATATGACAAAAATATCACCAAAAAAAGACAAAAAATTTATAAAAAATTGACGAAAATGTGACAAAAATGTGACAAAAAAAGACAAAAAATGTGACAAAAATGTGACAAAAAATGACAAAAAAAATGATTTTTTAAAAATGACAAAAAAAGCTACAAAATGAGTTGAAAAAAAATAAATAAAAAATAATCTGACGACGTGAGGAAAAAGATCCATTTAGATGAGTTTTGTAGATCTTAGCTTTCAAATGAGGTGTCACACTGGCCTAGAGGATTTGGGTAAAGCTGAACTGGAGAAACTGGGAGTTAAGAGGTTAAACATGTAGGAACATTTCCCGAATGACCCTGACGTGAAGAAGCTTTTCAGGCTCTTGAAAAGGACACTGACATTTGAACATTTGAATGACAAAACACACCTCAAGGGAACATTAGGAAACTTTACGACTTCACTTTCATAAAATCAACCCATAAAAATGAAAGTATTCTCTTGCATAGCCTGAAGCTCACTGTGTCACAAACGTTGTACAAACAGTTCCCACGGCTGAGCTGCAGACGCCTCTTTCTCAGGCTCTGATCTCCCAAACATTTCCGGCTCGAAAATCCCCAACAACTCCAGACGTGTGCGGTGATTTCAGGTTTCAGTCCGTCCACAATCCAGTCTATTCGTGTTTGTTATTTTATCTGATTTCATTCAAATCGACCCTTTTCAATCGCAAAGACTTTCAACACATTGTGAACCTCTTAACCTCTGACCACCCGCCTAAAGCAAATGCATTCTGTTATATAGGCCTGTGTAACACCTCATTTGAAAGCTAAGACCCACAAAACTGATCTTTTTCCTTACGTTGTTGCTGTGTTGTGTCACTTTTTTGATGTTTTTTTTCTTTTTTGTTGAATTTTTGTTGAATTTTAGTTGATTTACTGTCTTTTTTTTTAGTTTTTGTCACATTTTTGTTAAATTTTTGTCACATTTTGTTGAATTTTTGTCACATTTTTGATGAATTTTTGTCACATTTTGGTGAATTTTTGTCACTTTTTGTTGAATTTTTGTCATTTTTTTGTTGAATTTTTGTCACATTTTGTCACATTTTTGTCACATTTTTGTTAAATTTTTGTCACATTTTTGTTGATTTTTTGTCACATTTTTGTCGAATTTTTGTCACATTTTTGTTGAGTTTTTGTCACATTTTTGTTGAGTTTTTGTCACATTTTTTTGAATTTTTGTCACATTTTGTGGAATTTTTGTCACATTTTGGTTGAATTTTTGTCACTTTTTTGTTGAATTTTGTCACATTTTTTGTTGAATTTTTGTCACATTTTTTTGAATTTTTGTCACATTTTTGTTGAATTTTTGTCACATTTTTTTGAATTTTTGTCACATTTTGTGGAATTTTTTTCACATTTTGGTTGAATTTTTGTCACTTTTTTGTTGAATTTTGTCACATTTTTGTCGAAGTTTTGTCACATTTTTGTCGAATTTTTGTCATATTTTTGTTGAATTTTTGTCACATTTTTGTTGAATTTTTGTCACATTTTTTTGAATTTTTGTCACATTTTTGTTGAATTTTTGTCACATTTTTTTGAATTTTTATCACATTTTTGTTGAATTTTTGTCACATTTTTTTGAATTTTTGTCACATTTTTGTTGAATTTTTGTCAAATTTTTTTGAATTTTTGTCACATTTTGTGGAATTTTTGTCACATTTTGGTTGAATTTTTGTCACTTTTTTGTTGAATTTTTGTCACTTTTTTTTTGAATTTTTGTCACTTTTTTTTTAATTTTTGTCACATTTTTTTAATTTTTGTCACATTTTTGTTGAATTTTTGTCACATTTTGGTTGAATTTTTGTCACTTTTTTGTTGCATTTTTGTCACATTTTTGTTGAATTTTTGTCACATTTTTGTCGAATTTTTGTCACATTTTTGTTGAATTTTTGTCACATTTTTTTGAATTTTTGTCACATTTTTGTTGAATTTTTGTCACATTTTTTTGAATTTTTATCACATTTTTGTTGAATTTTTGTCACATTTTTTTGAATTTTTGTCACATTTTTGTTGAATTTTTGTCAAATTTTTTTGAATTTTTGTCACATTTTGTGGAATTTTTGTCACATTTTGGTTGAATTTTTGTCACTTTTTTGTTGAATTTTTGTCACTTTTTTTTTGAATTTTTGTCACTTTTTTTTTAATTTTTGTCACATTTTTTTAATTTTTGTCACATTTTTGTTGAATTTTTGTCACATTTTGGTTGAATTTTTGTCACTTTTTTGTTGCATTTTTGTCACATTTTTGTTGAATTTTTGTCACATTTTTGTCGAATTTTTGTCACATTTTTGTTGAATTTTTGTCACATTTTTTTGAATTTTTGTCACATTTTTGTTGAATTTTTGTCACATTTTTTTGAATTTTTATCACATTTTTGTTGAATTTTTGTCACATTTTTTTGAATTTTTGTCACATTTTTGTTGAATTTTTGTCAAATTTTTTTGAATTTTTGTCACATTTTGTGGAATTTTTGTCACATTTTGGTTGAATTTTTGTCACTTTTTTGTTGAATTTTTGTCACTTTTTTTTTGAATTTTTGTCACTTTTTTTTTAATTTTTGTCACATTTTTTTAATTTTTGTCACATTTTTGTTGAATTTTTGTCACATTTTGGTTGAATTTTTGTCACTTTTTTGTTGCATTTTTGTCACATTTTTGTTGAATTTTTGTCACATTTTTGTCGAATTTTTGTCACATTTTTGTCGAATTTTTGTCACATTTTTGTTGCATTTTTGTCACATTTCTTCTTATTTTTTGTGGCTGTTTTGGTGTTTTTTCCCAAGAAGCTTTTTGATTAGGGTAAAGCCAAACCGGAGAAAATGGGATCCGAGGTTAAACCAAGCACTTTTTCTCCAGTCTGGCTTTACCCAAATCTAAAATCTTCTTGAACAAAGCGTCAAAAAATTGCCACAGAAACAGGGATGAAAACGGCAAAAAAAAAGAAAAAAAAAATGCAACAAGCTGAGAGCCTTCACAAACAAAGCCCATGGTAGAAGAGGCCGGTGTCATGGCCGAGCGAGCGAGAGGCCCGGGGGAAACTTTGCTAATTCAAGTCATGTTGGAGCCATCGAGTCACTCACCGTAAGGACAGGGCTGCTTCCTCTGGACCACGGGACACTTGTGTCGAAGGTCGTCCAGAGACGGACCGTGCCGCCCCATCGGGTCGTCCGGAGGCATAAACCTGACGGAAACCAGAGTCAGGGATCAGAAAGTTTTATGGTTCAGTGTGTTTGTAACAGGTTCATACTTAGGTTAAGCCTGTTACAGTCAAGGCCGGGGGAACCCAGGGTGCTGAGGGGGCTGCAGCACCCCCTGGTGGATAGTTTGGGAACAGCAGGCAATACTAACCCCTAAACTCCCACCTGAACCGAGCACATTTTCTCCAGTTTGGCTTTACCCCAATCCAAAAGCTTCTGGAAAAAAGGTGAGAAAATAGCAACAAAACTGAGACGAAAACAATGATGAAGATGTGGCAAAAAAGTGACGAAACATTGATGAAAAAGTGGCAAAAATGTCACAAAAAATTGACAAAAATGGATGAAAAAATGACCAAAAAAAATGTGACAAAAATGTGACAAAAATGTGATAGAAATTTGACAAAAAATGACAAGAATGTGACAAAAAAATGACAAAAATGTGGAAAAAAATCACACAAAAATATGATTAAAAATTGACGAAAAAAATGAAAAAAATTGACAAAAAATGACAAAAAAATGTGACAAAAATGTGATAAAAAAATGACAAAAATGTGGAAAAAAATTACAAAAAAATATGATTAAAAATTGACAAAAATTTGATAAAAATTTGACAAAAAATGACAAAAATGTGACAAAAATGTGATAAAAATTAAAAAAAAAATGACAAAAATTTGACTAAAAATGATTAAAAAAATGTGACAAAAATGTGATAAAAAATTGACAAAAAATATGATTAAAAATTGACGAAAAAAATGAAAAAAATTGACAAAAAATTGATAAAAAATTGACAAAAAATGACAAAAATGTGACAAAAATGAATACCCAACAACAAAATGATGAAAAAAAAATCTGATGACGTGAGGAAAAAGATCCTCTCGGTTCACGCGGGAGTTAAGAGGTTAATAAATAGGAAATATGTGCAGAAAAAGTGTTTTGGGGGCACATTTTGTCCCTCAGCCCCCCCTGGCTAATATATCTTCCCACGGCTCTGGTTACAGTTTTGTTCTCTTAGTAAGACAGAAGGTTTAGTTTACCTGCTTTACTCACTTCCTGTGATCTTCCTCAAGTGAAAAAGTAACGAGAATAAGCCCCGCCTCCCTCGTGCTGGACTCACTTGTCGTTGACGAAGCTGTACATGATGAGCCGCTCCTCGATGAAGCGCTTCCACTCCGGGTTCTCGCGCTGCAGGTCGCGGTACAGGTCGTTGGACACGATCAGTCCGTCCGTTTCGAACGCCAGCCTCACGATGTAGCGGTCGTCGTGGCACACCACCCGCTTACCGCCCACGCGCTTGGACGGCGTGTAGACGAGCAGCCGCTGCTCCTCCAGGTCACACAGGATGTGCTGATCTGAGGAGGGAAGACACGATGTCAGAATCAAGGATAGCTATGAGTAAAGTTGGACTGGATTGTGTCTGTGTAGGTTTCCTCCAGTTTCCTCTGCCACTAAAACATGTACAGAAGGCCAGGATGAATGAGAGTGTTTGAGAGTGTGCATGTCGTCCGCCATGCTCACTCTCAAACACTCTCATGTATGTTCATTAACATGCTTTACACCATGGTCTGGGTGAATACTGGATTCTGATTGGCTGGTGCATTATTTTGGTATAACCGCACACGTCGTCCGGTAGTTAAATCACTGGGATGTCACTCCGCTGTGGCGTCGCCATAGCAACACACGACACAGCTGAATCAGATAAAGGCGTAATTAGTGACTGACAGGAACGTATGAGATGGATTTAGTGTTAATTTCAACCAATGTTAATTTCGTCGACTAAAATATTTAGTCTTAATTTTAGTCAAAGTGATATTTTTGTGACTAAAATTGGACTAAAAGTAAATGAAAAGTTTCTCATGAGACTTAAACTGTGACTAAAATGTCCAGATATTTTAGTCGACTAAAATAAGACTAAATAAAAATGAAGAGGAGAGACTAAAATCATCCAAACTTCTATTGAGCGTCTGAAAGAGCCTCAGATCATTTAAATCCTCAGCCAAATGAACAGGTTTGTGCTTTGTTCATGTGGGAGAAGAAACATGAAGTCGAGGACCTTGATTAAATATGACTATAATGAATATTATGAATGCAAAGTCGACTAAATTAGTCTTAAATTTAGTCGACTAAATTTAATTGCCATTTTGGTCGACTAAAACTAGACTAAAATTGAAAAGTTTTTTTTGACTAAATCTCGACTAAAATTAAACTATATTTTAGTCAAAAGACTAAGACTAAAATAAATATGTTGTCAAAATTAACACTGATTTCAACGTTTTTGGCAAAAACAAAACGTTTGCTAAATGTTTGTAGAGGAGAGTGAGCAGCTAGGTTAGCTACTGTTAATAACATCTGAGCTTTACATTTCTATTGAAAACGGTTAAGGCTATTCATCATTTTCAGGCGTACATAAAATGATCCTGCATTGAAGCATATTTGTCTGGATTAGTAAAGTCAATCATAAAAGTTTGAGTTGGGGGGGCCCAGGTGTGAGCGACTCCACCGCAGCTGTTTCCATAAACAGTTGAGCTGGTTGAGCTAGCTAGCTTTAGCTTCAGGTTAAACAGCGTAAAAGGTAAATAACTCCTGCCCACGAGTGCCGCATATCGGTGTTTACTTCCAGGGAAAAGTGTTTCCGGGTTAGTCCTGTTGTGTTGTGATTCTGTGCTGATGTTGTGTCGTTGAGCCTGACTGAGATCCTCGTAATAGCTGCGGAGAATGACTCGCTCTGAGACCAGCCTTCAGTGACCGGCTAATAACCCACACAAAATAGTCCCGTAGTCTGGCAGATTTTGTGACTTTAGTCACTGAAAAACACATTTATTATAAATGTTAGGTTTGTGGGACCCTGGTATAAGCGGATTAAACAACGAGGAGCCGCGTTAGACGTTATAATGCAGGAGGAACAACACTGTGTCGGGCGTTAGAACCGTCTAATGCAGCTCCGAAGTGTTTAATCCTTTCCTGTCCAAGTAAACCAAACCAAAACGTGTTAACCACAGTGGGACAGGAATGAGAACTTTTGGGTTAATTGTGTCTGCAATAATATTCTACAACTGAGAGTCCTCCTGACCGCTCTTGAGGCCACTTTTACATGTTTATTTTGCGCTTTCCTGAATGAGTTCTAATCAGGCTTTGACCTGGATTGAACCATTTCTCCTTTTCATTTCCAAAGCTGCACCAACTAAACCTTCAACAACAGAACGTCTGCTCTGTTTCCAAGTCACAAAATGAATCTGATTGAACTGGTCCATCTCTATCTTTCGCTCTGAACTGAAACATCGTATGAACTAACACATTCCCGTGAGACAGGCCAGCTCTGAGCTCTGATCTTTGCATCTGTCGAATGTTGCTGCAAAGCCTTATCAGATTTCCAGCTAACGCTCGCAGAAAAAGACAGAAACCCCGTGTAGCATTTCCTCTCATTTCGTTGGGGAATTCGTGAAGCGATCGAGCAGAATGTAGGCCACCGAAACCACACAGAAAATCACCTGGTTCTGGTTTGACGAAGAAAAAAGACCCAAAGAGCAGCGAGAAGTTTCCACAGAGTCAGAAGGACACGAGGGGTTTGAGGTCAGATCAGATCAAAGCCTTAATAATCAGGTTTCGTCCGTTACTCGTTTGTTCCAGAATTCACAGAGCAGTGTTGGTGCTTTTATGTTTTAAACAATAACACGATATCACAGTGTTTTCGCTCACAATCGGGACGGAAATCTCTGTGCGTCAGTTACATCTCTGCTCGCGGACATCTTTTTTAGTCATTTTTTATAACTTTTTTGTCATTTTTTAGTCAATTTTTTGTCATTTTTTTAGTCATTTTTTGTAATTGATTGACTGCGGAATTCTTCCGCAGTCAATTATTGGTTTTCATGTTCTTTATTATTATTCCTCTTCCATCTTTTTCCCGATTTTCTCCAGCTTTCAGCACCTTCATGCTTTGTGCAATTTATGCAAGTTATGCATCAAAATGTTCCGCATGTTGAGGAGAAGGTGCTGTTACTTTTGGGACTTCTGCAACTTACGGTTTTTCCGCAATCGGCCAAAATGTCGGAGATTTTTCCCATTGACTTATAATGGGGCTGCCGCAAATCCATGCTTTTCTGCACTTTTTTCTGCATTTTATGCAATTTATGCACTTTGTGCAGGTTCAGCTTCTGCAACTTGTGGGTTTTGAGGAAAAAATGGCCTTCTGCAGTTTTCCAGTTTTTTTATAAGAGAGTTTGAAATGTTTGCATTGGTGTGTGTGGGGGAATCCAGCCAATGGGGAGACTCCAGGACTTTCAGCCAATTGTGCAGCTTCTGCCAATCAAGCACTGAGGCCATTTCAACAGTTTGACCAGTTTATGGAATATAAAAGTTTATGCAATATTAATAATTTATGCATTTTAAACCGTTTATGCAACTTAGGATTTATGAATTTTAAAGAGTTTATGCAATTTACATAATTTATGCAAATTAACCCATTCATGCATTTTACCACTTTATGCAGTTTATACAGTTTATGCAACATGACATTTTATGCATTTTACCCGTTTATGCAAATGAGATTATGCAAATTAAGCAATTTATGCAATTTGAACAGTTTATGCAATTTCTGCATTTGCTTCCCGCAATTCCGCAGTCAATCGCAATGGCGCATGTTTATTTTTGGTCAGTTTTTTTGTCTTTTTTTTCCATTTTTTGTGTCTTTTTTGTGTCTTTTTTTGTCTTTTTTTTTTGTCTTTTTTGTCATTTTTGTCATTTTTTGTAATTTTTTGGTATTTTTTGTTGGTATTTTTTTTATTTGTTGTAAAAAAAATTACATTTTTTGTAATTAAAAAAATATATTTATTTTTTGTCTTTTTTTGGCCTTTTGTGTCATTTTTTTTGTAATTTTTGTAATTTTTTAGTAATTTTTTGATTTTTTTTGGTAATTTTTTGTAATTTTTTGGTCAATTTTTATTTTTTATTTTTTTGTAATTTTGTTTTATTTTTTTGTAATTATTTTGTAATTTTTTGTAATTAAAAAATATATTTGTTTTTGGTCTTTTTTGGCCTTTTTGTGTCATTTTTTGTATTTTTTTTGTAATTTTTTTGTAATTTTTTTGTAATTTTTTTTGTCTTTTTTTTGTCTTTTTTTTTTGTGATCCTTCTTGTGATTAACCTCTTAACCCTCGCCTGAACTGAGCACATTTTCTCCAGTTTGGCTTTACCCAAAATCCGAAAATGTCAAAAACGCGACAAAAGAGGTGAGCAAAACGCAACAAGAAACCCACAAAAACGACAACAAAAAAAAACTACGAAACGCCAGAAAAAATGGCCACTAAAAAGAGGCAAAAATGCTGTTACCTGAGATGGGCACGTCGGGCCGGGGTTTCTCGCTCCTCCACTTTGGCACGAACACGGTGATGGATTTATGCCCTCGCTCCAGGAAGAAGTTCACCGCCAGCTTGATTCCCAAACACGAGAACACTTCTTTGTTCCCATGGCTGTGAAACAAAAAAAAAAAAAAACGAACACGCATGAGTCAGTCACCAAAAGATTATGTTGTCGGCGGAAGACAAGCTGTTTGGCAACGCCAGATTCTACAACATGTTCCTGCCAATCGTGCTAATTAGCTTTGTTTCCTTTTGGCAATACGGTAAAAGCTGCAGCGGAGTCAACGGTTCTCAAACGGAAAAACCGCGGCTTCTTCAGACCCTTTTAGACCCGGTTTAGGCCGGATTTGATCTTAGTCCAGGTCTGGTGGGATTTCGACGGTCAAACTCAATGCTTCAGTACAATGTTTTTATGCCACAAAGACCGGATCATTTCATGCCTCGCGGAAACCCGAATATTTAACCCCTTAACTCCCGCCTGAACCGAGAGCATTTTCTCCAGTTTGGCTTTACCCCAATCCAAAAGCTTCTGGAAAAAAGGTGAGAAAATAGTGACAGAACTGAGACGTAAACAGAACAAAGATGTGACAAAAAAGGACAAAAAAAGATAAAAATTGTGACCAAAAAATGTGACAAAAATGACAAAAAATGTATTAAAAAAAGACAAAAAATGTGACCAAAATGCGACCAAAAAAAGACAAAAAATTGACAAAAAAAATGACGAAAAATGTGACAAAAATAACAAAAAAATGATTAAAAAAATACAAAAAATGTGACCAAAATGTGACAAAAAATTAGAAAAAAATGATTTAAAAAAAAAAACAATAAATGTGACAAAAATGTGACAAAAAATGACAAAAAATGTATTTAAAAAAAGACAAAAAATGTGACCAAAATGCCACCAAAAAATGACAAAAAAATGACAAAATATAACAAAAAAATGTGACAAAAATGTGACAAAAATGACAAAAAATGTATTAAAAAAAGACAAAAAAATTACAAAACATTTATTAAAAAAACACAAAAAATGTGACCAAAATGTGACAAAAAAATTACAAAACATTGATTTAAAAAAAACCAATAAATGTGACAAAAATGACAAAAAAAATCTGATGACGTGAGGAAAAAGATCCATTTATATGAGTTTTGTAGATCTTAGCTTTCAAATGAGGCGTTACACTGGCCTACAGGATTTGGGTAAAGCCGAACTGGAGAAAATGCTCTCGGTTCAGGCGGGAGTTAAGAGGTTAATCTAAATTAACATCAGGGCAAGTATCAGCCCCTACGGGACGCTGCAGGTGAATAGGGAAACTCTTTAAATGTCGAGATATCACTTTGAAACTTATGTTGTAGATTAATGACATGAATATGAGAAAAAAATCTATTGTAAGTTTATGTTTTCATCAAAAATGCCCAAAATTTCCCATATTTTTGGGGACGAAATCTGAATAATGGATCGAGTCAGGTTTAAGTGAAGGGTTTATTTTGTGACATATTAGACTTTTGGATCTAGTTTTAAAATATGCTCTTGTTTTAACCTCTTAACACCCGCCTAAACCAAATGCATTCTGTCCTCTTAGGTTATTATTAAGGCCTGTGTAACACCTCATTTGAAAGCTAAGACCCACGAAACTGAGATTTTTCCTCGCGTTGTTCCTTTGTTGGGTCACCTTTTTTTTTTTTCATTATTGTCACATTTTTGTTGAATTTTTGTTGAATTTTTGTCACATTTTTGTTGAATTTTTGTCACATTTTTGTTGAATTTTTATCACATTTTTGTTGAATTTTTGCCTTTTTTTTGTTGAATATTTGTTGAATTTTTGTTGAATTTTTGTCACATTTTTGTTGAATTTTTGTCACATTTTTTGTTGATTTTTTGCCTTTTTTTGTTGAATTTTTGTTGAATTTTTGCCTTTTTTTTGTTGAATTTTTGTTGAATTTTTGTTGAATTTTTGTTGAATTTTTGTTGATTTTTTTTTAAATTTTTGTTGAATTTTTGTCACATTTTTGTTGAATTTTTGCCTTTTTTGTTGAATTTTTGTTGAATTTTTGCCTTTTTTGTTGAATTTTTGTTGAATTTTTGTCACATTTTTGTTGAATTTTTGTCACATTTTTGTTGAATTTTTGCCTTTTTTTTGTTGAATTTTTGTTGAATTTTTGTCACATTTTTGTTGAATTTTTGTCACATTTTTGCTGAATTTTTGTCACATTTTTGTTGAATTTTTGTTGAATTTTTGTCACATTTTTGTTGAATTTTTGCCACATTTTTGTGGATTTTTTGTCACATTTTTGTCGCGTTTACATCCTTGTTTTCTTCTCTTTTTTGTCGCTATTTTGACGCTTTTTTTCCCCCCTAGAAGCTTTTTGATTTGGGTAAAGCCAAACTGGAGAAAATGGGATCCGTTCAGGTGGGAGTTAAGAGGTTAACCCTCACCTCTCCAGTTTGGCTTTACCCAAATCTAAGAGCTTCTTGGGGAAAAAAAAGCGTCAAAATAGCGACAATTACTGGACATAAACATGGATGAAAACGCAACAAAAAACGAAAAAAATAAACCAACAAAAAAGCAATGAAAAAAAGTGACAGAAACTCAACAAAAAGTGGCAAAAATGAGATAAAAAACAAACAAACTGAGCTTTCAAATGAGGCGTTTTGTTTCGAGTGTTTTTGGAGCGACAGTGATTGTGCCGTGGATGCGGTCGGGCCGGTTCCAGAGGTCACAGGTATGTCTCATTTGCATATTCACCGCTCCGCCGGCGACACGGGGCAGGCCCGGGCGTGCAGACGGGGGGGGAGTGTCCCGCCCCCGGATCATCCAAACCGGAGTCAGCGCTCGCGTCTGGCTTTGTCTCGTCTTGGCTCCGCGACGCCTAATGGTCCGATCCAGACGTGACTCTGACTGACTGTCTGGGCAGGACGGGTCTGCAGGGCTTTGATGATTTAAAGGTTTAAGGATCGTTCCAGCACTTTGTCTTTTCACACGGGCCGACGCAGCTGCACAGATCCTCACCGTCAGCTCTGAGTTATGCAAATGAGGACGGATGGTTCAGACACTGAGCCCGTGTTCAGGCTCTCACTGTTTTAAAGGGGGGGTATTGTGCAAAATGGCGGCCATTTTAGGGATAGGTTTGCCTGAGTCCTCCTAGGAACGCCCCCACCTCCTGGAGACGCCTCCGAGCTTTCGTCACCAGCCGAGTAACCAACCACTGCTCCTCAGCAGAACCCCCTCCCCGCTGATGCCACAGACAGTGTGTGGAGGGGGCGTGTCTAAAGGCTCAGAGGTTCTTAAAGAGACAGAGGCCTATTTTAAGACATTCACTACAGCCATTTTGAGAGAGCAGTTTTATACAAGGCAGTTATTCTAATTTACTGCATTTACAGACCAACAGAAGGTTTGTCATCATTGTAGTGTGATATAGACTGGTGCTATGTGACTGAAAAAAGCAGAATACCCCGTCTTTAACCCCTTAACCCCCGCCTTAACCGAGCACAAAGCTTCGTGAAAAAAGTGTAAAAAATCCACTACAAAAGGTGAATATCAAGCATTGGCTTAAATTACTTGAATTGAGGAAATGTTTCTTGTTTTGAGCGGTTTTCACTCATTTAGACACTTTTCCTGATCAGAGTTTGCTTTGCTTGTTTGAGGACATTTCAGACCAGTTCTAGGGTAAATCTCGCTTGAAATAAGAAAGTTATATTGCCAATGAGATAAGACCAATTTTCTTTCCCCATTGGCAAAGAAAATGACCTTTATTTGACATAACATAGAACAAACAAACTTGTAATTTCGATTTGATTGTGATTTTTTTTCTCCCTGATTTACCGTTAAAAACTTTTTGTTGCATAAAACTAAACTATGGCCTAAACTGAAACAATGAAATCCTGACTTATGAAAGTAAAATTACTCTTAAGTCCTTTATAATCATATGGAATATAATTCAAAATAGTCCACAGAACCATTTACATCATTTACAATTAAACCTATACAGAACTTTTCTTTTTTTTGTAAATAACAGCCTAAATAATTTCTTGCTATTTGCTTGTTTTTGTCAGTGGTTGTGAGAAAAATTCTGATCTTTATCCAAAACATTCCCAAACATAATCCTCCTAAACTGAGCCACAAACGACTCTTTTTATTCTTTGCTCTTTGCTCTTTACCAGCAGCTCAGGCTCAGCTTCGTCTCTGTTGAGGCAGAGACGTGTGAATCCGGAGTTTCTGTGATCGGTGCATCAGAGGGATTAGCGCTGCAGCTAACGCCATGCTAACGGAGCATGCTAACGGAGCATGCTAACGGAGCTAACGGAGCATGCTAGCGGAGCATGCTAACGGCCGCCGCATTGACTTTAATGGGCCGCGGCCTCGGCTGCATGGGCCGATATCACGTGCCTCTGCAATTTCGAAATCACATTGTGTAATATCGCGATAAAATTGCAAATGCGCTTCATCGTTCAGTGTTCCCGTGTTCCCGTGTTCCCGTGTTCCCGTGTTCCCGTGTTCCCGTGTTCCCGTATTCCCGTGTTCCCGTGTTCCCGTGTTCCCGTGTTCCCGTGTTCTCCTCCGTCCCAGGGCAGCCCCTTTAGCCCCCGCTCTCCTCCCCGTAACTCACCTCATGGCCACGTTGCTGCCGTCGATCACGATGGGTCTGAGCTGGTCCTCCTCGTCCGGGCTCTCCTCTGGTCCCGGACTCCCCCGGGTCACGGGCACCTGCAGCGCCGGCCTCTCCGCCCGGACGTCCCACTGCGGCACGTTCACCCTGACCGCCTGCTCCGGGGCGACGGTCACCAGCTTCTCCAGCAGCTTGTCGGTGTCCATGCCCGGGCCGAACTTCTGCAGCACGCCCTGCACCTGCGCCGCGGAGTAGCCCAGCTTCTGGAAGAGCTCCAGCCGGGCCTGGGACTGTCCGTCCGGGGAGGGGGGCGGGGACGGCCACGTCAGGGAGGGCTCTTTCTCCATCCAGGCGTTGGCGGTGGACAGGACCTCAGAATTCATGTTTGGAGACGCGGTGCTTTTCGCTCATGGCTCGACCTGAAACAGAGCTTTGGTTTGGTCACTTCGTTTGAGGAAGTCACGTGACCGGCTGCTTTTAACCTGCGCCCACTCGAAAACGAAAACCGAGGTGACGGGGCGTCGCTGGATCGAGCTCCTCTGAGCCTTGACAGTTTTTAAACGTGCCTTTTAGGGTTGGGCGATGTCCCCTTAACTCCCACCTGAACGGATCCCATTTTCTCAAGTTTGGCTTTACCCAAATCAAAAAGATTCTCTTGGGGAAAAAGCACCGAAAATGTGACAAAAATTCAACCAAAATGTGACAAAAATTCAACAAAAATGCGACAAAAATTCAACAAAAATTCAACAAAAATGTGAAAAAAAATTCAACAAAAATTCAACAAAAATGTGAAAAAAAATTCAACAAAAATGTGACAAAAATTCAACAAAAATTCAACAAAAATTCAACAAAAATTCAACAAAAATGTGACAAAAATGTGACTAAAATACGACAAAAATACGACAAAAAAGTGACAAAAATTCAACAAAAATGCGACAAAAATTCAAGAAAAAAATTACAAAAATTCAACTAAAATGTGACAAAAATACGACAAAAAAGTGACAAAAATACGACAAAAAAATTACAAAAATTCTACAAAAATGCGACAAAAATGTCAAAAAAGAAAAGAAAAAAAACATACAAAAGGTGACACAACACAGCAACAACGCGAGGAAAAAGATCAGTATTGTGGGTCTTAGCTTTCAAATGAGGTGCTACACAGGCCTATATAACGGGACAGAATGCGTTTGGTTTAGGCGGGGGGTCAGAGGTTAAAGGGCCGTTGACGATGTTTACAGTGATGATGTCGTCCATCTCACCAGATGAGATGAGTGATTTGTGTCTCACGCGCAGCACTTTGGGCGGTGTCGACTATGTTTTAAATGCTTTATAAATAAACTTTGACCTTGAAAACAATTTGGTTTGTTCCTAAAGGTTTAGGCACTACTGTCGAAAACAATACTTTTCTTAAAGACGATACAGAGTTTAAAAATGCTAAGTATTTTCCTCCCCCTACATGTTCCTCCATGTCCTCATGTGTAGAATGAGCCCAGACCTGTTCACCTCAGCTGCCTCTGAACTCCTGTCACTCAGAAAGGTGATACTTCGGGTCTGAAGCGCCGTCAAGCACAAGCTTAAAGGGATGTTTCAGGATGTTTGACAAAGGGCCTCATTTCCTCATTATCCAGAGTGTGGCTGATTCTGGAGATTTTTTTTTTTAATTCATGCAGTTCTTATATTTGAAGAGTTTCATGGCGCTAGGCTAGTGCTAGGCTAGTGCATGTCTATGGTATCAGCTAGCCTGCCTTAAAAACAGTGTGACCCACAGAGCACCTGAGTCACTTATAACACCAGACTAACCATATAAATGTCTGTGTCCATAGAGTCATTTAAAATAACTTATATTTGAGCAGCATCAGCTTCATGGTTGTATAAGCCAGTGGTTCTCAACCTGGGGGTCGGAACCCCCAAGGGGGTCGCGAGACAAATTTGGGAGGTCGCCAGATCATTTAGATAAAATAGCCATATTTTCATTAGCGTATAATCTGATCTTTTATTGTAGAATGTGTTTGCTGTTTTACCAGAGTGACATTATTTGTTTGTAGTTTGATGAATTTCATTTTAGCCATTTTTTTTTTTAACTTAACCCCCGCCTGAACCGAGCACATTTTCTCCAGTTTGGCTTTACCCCAATCCAAAAGCTTCTGGAAAAAAGCTGAGACAAAAACAATGATGGAAATGGGACAAAAAAGTGACGAAAAATTGATGAAAAAGTGGCAAAAAAATGACAAAAAAGTGACAAAAAAGTGACAAAAAAATGACAAAAAAGTGACAAAATGTGACAAAAATATGATAAAAATGTGATTAAAAAATGGCAAAAAATGACAAAATGTGACAAAAATGTGACAAATATATGATAAAAAATTGACAAAAAATTGACATAAAAATGGCAAAAAAATGACAAAAATGTGACAAAAATATGATAAAAATTTGACATAAAAATGGCAAAAAATGACCAAAAAAAATGACAAAAATGTGACAAAATGTGACAAAAATATGATGCAAAATTTGACATAAAAATGACAAAAAAATGACAAAAATGTGACAAAAATGTGACATAAAAATGGCAAAAAAAATGACAAAAATGTGACAAAATTATGATACAAATTTGACATAAAAATGGCAAAAAAATGGCAAAAATGTGACAAAAAATGACAAAAAAAATGAGTTACAAAAATGAGTTGAATGCCCAACAAAAAAATGATGGAAAAAAATGTGATGACGTGAGGAAAAAGATGCTCTCGGCTCAGGCGGGAGTTAAGAGGTTAAGAATTATGTCGGCTACTATTCCTATCTCTCACGGTGTGACCGGAGCAGGCGTCACAAATCCCTTTTACTGCTAAAATGGGGGTTCCGGCGCCAAAAGGTTCAGAACCACTGGAATAAGCTACGCAGCGGCGGAGTGATCTGCTAGAAAATAGTCCCTCAAATGCAGTTATTCATAGCACATTTAAAAACAGCGTCAAGAGCTGCACAACCGGAGGCAAAACATCGTCTATGAGATCATAAACATCTCCAATGTCAAGGAATGTGGGGAAAAAATGTGATTGAAAAATATTTAAATATTGGGAAAAAATAAGAAAAAATAAAGACAAAAATAGGGAAAAAATAACTGAAATTAGGAAAACATGGGGTGAAAATAAGGCGAAAAAAATCTGAAAAAATTTGGGAAAATAGAAGAAAAACTGGGAATAAATTGAAAAAATTAGGGGGGAAAATTCTTCTTTTTAGCACCAAATCAGTGTTAAATTCTGAAATATGTTTGCATAAATTATGAAATATGTTTGCATATTTCTTTATCGCTCTTGAGATATTCACTTTTGTCAATGTCGTCCCGCCCACATGAACAACACAAAAGTAATAAAGGAGCGATTAAAAACTGGATATACAACTGAGATAATAACAATAATCAAGACCTGCTCAAATCAATCTCCAATCCTTTTCTTTTCTTACAGTGAAATGACAGCGTTCCTAATAACAGACGCCAGTGAACTTAACTTATTGAATAATGACGGCGCTCGAGGCTCAGACTGTTTATGCAGATGTTTCTGTGCCAGAGGTTCTGATTCAGACACGCGTCCAAACGGCAGAAACCCAAAAAAAAAAAGGCGAAGACATTGGGGAAATATAGAAAACACTGATAAAATATTGAGCAGAAATTAGGGAAAAATCTTTAAAAAAAAAGATTAGGAAAAATGGGGAAAACATTGGTGCAAGAAATAGGAAAAAAAATAAAAAATGGGGAAAACAAATCATTTTATTTGAGCTATTTTTGAGTTTCCTTTAACCCCTTAACTCCCGCCTGAACCGAGCACATTTTCTCCAGTTTGGCTTTACCCCAATCCAAAAGCTTCTGGAAAAAAGGCTGTGAAAATAGCAACAAAACTGAGACGAAAACAATGATGGAAATGTGACAAAAAAGTGAGAAAACATTGACAAAAAAGGGACGAAAAATTGATGAAAAAGTGGCAAAAATGTCACAAGAAATTGACAAAAGTTGATGGAAAAAATGCCAAAAATGTGACAAAAAAAGACAAAAAAATGACAAAAATGTGACAAAAATGTGATTAAAAAATGACAAAAATGTGACAAAAAAATTCATGAAAAAAATGACAAAAATGTGACAAAAAATTGACGAAAAAAGTTAAAAAATGAGTTGAACACCCAACAGAAAAATGATGGAAAAACAAAATCTGATGACGTGAGGAAAAAGATCCTCTCGGTTCAGGCGGGAGTTAAGAGGTTAAAAGCTGACCCCTGACCAACATCATCAAAACTGTATTTTACCCCCACCCCGGTAACTACATTCAGAGACCAGTAGAGCCTAAACTTTCCCCCCCGATTCCAGACTGGTTTAATGGTCGCCCTCGTCATGTTCAGACAACGCTGGTGCTTTTACTGTGGGCTGAAATGAGCAGGTCCGGCCTCGTTTTACAAGGAAGAAAATCGGCAAAACGTTCCTGTCCCTGATCTATCGTTTTAGCCGTAAAATATCAATCACTCTGTTTCTGAATGGAAAACGCCGCTTTATAATAACTACATCATATTTAGTCTTTATAAATGATCCATCAGCACGTAATACATCGTGGATTCAAGAGTTAACCTCTGAACTCCCGCCTGAACCGAGAGGATCTGTTTCCTCACGTCATCAGATTTTGATTTTCCATCATTTTTCTGTTGGGTATTCAACTCATTTTTGTAACTTTTTTGTCATTTTTTTGTAAAATTTTTATCACATTTTTGTCACATTTTTGTCATTTTTTTGTCACATTTTTTGTCATTTTTTTTGGTCAAAATTTAATCAAATTTTGGCCATTTTTTGTCATTTTTTAATCAAATTTTTGTCATACTTTTGTCACATTTTAACACATTTTTGTAATTTTTTTGTGTCATTTTTTCATCACATTTTTGTCATTTTTCGTCAATTTTTTTTGTCAATTTCTTGTGACATTTTTGCCTCTTTTTCATCATTTTTTCATCACATTTTTGTCAATTTTTTTGTCATTTTTTTGTCAAAATTTTATCACATTTTTGTCATTTTTTCGTCCATTTTTTAATTAAATTTTTGTCATATTTTGGCCATTTTTGGTCAAATTTTTATCACATTTTTTTGTCAAATTTTTTACACATTTTTGTAATTTTTGTGTCATTTTTTCGTCACATTTTTGTCATTTTTTCGTCAATTTTTTGTCAATTTCTTGTGACATTTGTGCCACTTTTTCATCAATTTTTCATCACTTTTTTGTTACATCTTCATCATTGTTTTCGTCTCAGTTTTGTCGCTATTCTCTCAGCTTTTTTCCAGGAGCTTTTGGATTGGGGTAAAGCCAAACTGGAGGAAATGTGCTCGGTTCAGGTGGGAGTTAAGGGGTTAAGTGTGACTAAAACTGAATAAATAAGTGAAATATGTGAAGAACTTTTCATTATGAGTTAGACTTTAACCTCTTCACCCCCGCCTGAACCCGGCACATTTTCTCCAGTTTGGCTTTACCCAAATCTAAACGCTTCTTGAACAAAAGTGACGAAGAAGTGATGGAAAGGCAACAAAACTGGCGTCGAAAACACAATAAAGAAGCGCCAAATATACGACAAAAAAGTGGGAAGAATCTTAGCTCAGTTTTGTAGATCTTAGCTTTCAAATGAGGCGTTTCACTATAGGCTGTAAACTCCAGTCGAGAAGCTTTTTGAGATTCGGGTAAAGCCGAACTGGAGAAAATGTGCTCGGTTCAGGTTAAACAATAAAAGCGTCTCTCCTCTATTTTAATGCAACCGCAGTTTCTTTGGGGTTCGGTTTTTTTTTTTTACTAAGTTCTAAATCAGGGGTTTAGGCAACGTCAGGCCCGGGGGCCAAATCCGGCCCTCCAGCACAGAACCTCTGCCCCCCAAGATGATTTTGAGAAATATGATTATGCAAATAAGCGATAAAATACCTGTTAACCTCTTAACTCCCGCCTGAACGGAGCACATTATCTCCAGTTTGGCTTTACCCAAATCAAAAACCTTCTTGGGGAAAAAAGCACCAAAACAGCCACAAAAAATGAGAAGAAAAACAAAAATGTGACAAAAATTCAACAAAAATGTGACAAAAATTCAACAAAAATGTGACAAAAATTCTACAAAAAAGTGACAAAAATTCAACAAAAAATGACAATTTTTTTTTATTTTTTTTCCAAAATTTTTATCACATTCTTGTCATTTTTTTTGTCATTTTTTCAACACATTTTTTTCATTTTTTGTCAAATTTTCTGTGTTTTTTTTGTCAAATTTTTATCACATTTTTGTCAATTTCTTGTGACATTTTTGCCACTTTTTCATCAATTTTTCGTCCCTTTTTTGTCACATTTCCATCATTGTTTTCGTCTCAGTTTTGTTGCTATTTTCTCACCTTTTTTCCAGAAGATTTTGGATTGGGGTAAAGCCGAACTGGAGGAAATGTGCCCGGTTCAGGTGGGAGTTAAGAGGTTTTAGCCCCTTAACTCCCACCTGAACCGAGCACATTTTCTCCAGCTCACCTTTACCCAAATCTAAAGGTTCTTGAAACAAAAGCATCAAAACAAAAACAAGAAGAAAACGCGGCGAAAATGTGACAAAAATGTGACAAAAATTCAACAAAATAAGTAAATACAAAAGGTGACACAGCACAGCAACAACGTGAGGAAAAAGATCAGTTTTGTGGGTCTTAGCTTTCAAATGAGGCGTTACACAGGCCTATATAACGGCCAAAGAGAACAGAATACACTTCGTAATGTTCATTGTGTCTACTTGTGTTCTAGCATCACTTTTTAGGTTCGTTTTGTCAGACTCTAAGGTTAGAGATGTTAAAGATCTTTTACCTTTACAGATGAAACATGTAAAAGATCTTTAACATCTCTAACCTTAGAGTCTGACAAAACGAACCTAAAAAATGATGCTAGTATACATTTGGTTTAGGCGGGCGGTAAGAGAAGTAATGCGAGACGTAGTGTATTTTTTAAATGTCTTTGCAGAACATCCCACTTGGTCATAATAATGTAAAACAGTGATTCTCAACTGGTGGGTCGGGGACTCAAAAGTGGGTCACGAGCCGACAGGGAACTTCTTTTTACAATATTTTCCATCTAAAACTACTCGGAAACACACTGGAGTCTGTTCAAATGTGAATTATTGGGTTGTTTTGATCATAACTTCAGTCTTAAAAGCAAATCTACGGCTTGTTCAGTAAAAACGTGCAGTAAATACAATATTTTTTGCGATATATGACAAAGTACAGTTTTATATGGGTCGCAGCTTGTCATTAAGGTAATGGCGGGTCTCGGAGCTGGACCACTTTAGAACCACAGATGTGAAACTTTGGCATTTGCAGAAAATGGTTCTTAACTACAATAGTGAGGTTCGGCCCTTGGTGTTTTGGAGATGATGAAAACCGGCCCTTCGTGACACAAACTTGCCGACCCATTATAGACGATCATTTATGTATTTTAGATGAGCTTAAGTAAAATTCCACAACATATGTCAGTGGTAGAGGTTGTTAAAACAGTCCCCATTTATTATCTAAATGTCCTTTTCTGAGACGTCGCACCTCTAGACATTAGACATTAAGTTTAACACAAAGTATACAGTATTCCTGTCCAGCACATTTTAAAAATTGTGATTTATTTTTGTAGAGATCTGCCTTAATTCTCCAATGGCTTTTACTAGAGGCTAAGCCCGGACAAAAAAGGCGGAGATGTGAAAAGACCTGGGACAGAAGCAAAACGAACCCCGCAAAAACTCTTCTAAAACTCGGCCCTTCGTGACGCAAACGTGCCGACCCCTGGTGTAAAGGTTTAAGCTAAAGCGCAGACGTGAGAGTGGGAAAGATCAACGTATGCGTAACAATAACCACAAAACAGAAAAGACGTAACAAAGCGCCATGTCACAACAGGGCGCTGCGTCTTTGCGTAAACCGTCCGCGTGACACGGCTCGCTCTCGCGCGTGACAACTCTATCCCCCCCACTCCAAAGTCACCCCTTCTGTGCGTAAAAGTTCCCCAAAAGTCGAAGTCCAGCCCGCGCGGACTCACCTTCGTGCTGCTGCTGCCGCGCCGCCGCTCGCTCTGCCTCTGCGCGCGCCTCGTCAGCGCTGGATTCTTTTAGAAGCAACAAGGAAGTGCTTTCCTCCCTCCCGGGCGCCGCGGCGCATTTTTGTGAACCTGTCCCGTACATGCCCGAGGCGCAGCACGCGCTATAGGCAAATGAGCTGCAGACAGGGCCCGGTCACGTGCCGAGGATTGACGTGCGTAAAAGCCGCTCGCCGCGCGTAAAGCCCGAGGGGAACCCCGAGAGTGCGTCCTGTTTTTGGTTTTCATGTGGTTTGAGTCTGTGGCGTTGATTCAGAACGAGGAGTGAAAACGAAAGAGCTGCTGGTTTTAGATCAGGGGGAGGCAACGTCAGGCCCGGGGGCCAAATCCGGCCCCCCAGCACAGAACCTGTGGCCCTCAAGGTGATTTTGAGAAACATTTAGACACAAATCAGAAAGAACTTTAACCTCTGACCCGCCTGAACCAAATGCATTCTGTCCTCTTTGGCCGTTATATAGGCCTGTGTAACACCTCATTTGAAAGACCCACAAAACTGATCTTTTTCCTCGCATTGTTGCTGTGTTGTGTCACCTTTTTTATGTATTTTTTCTTTCTGTTTTTTTTTCATTTTTGTTGAATTTTTGTCACATTTTTGTCTCATTTTTGTCACTTTTTTGTTGAATTTTTGTCTCATTTTTGTCACTTTTTTGTTGGATTTTTGTCACTTTTTTGTTGAATTTTTGACTCATTTTTGTCTCATTTTTGTTGAATTTTTGTCACTTTTTTGTTGGATTTTTGTCACTTTTTTGTTGAATTTTTGTCACTTTTTTGTGGAATTTTTGTCACTTTTTGTTGAAGTTTTGTCACTTTTGGTTGAATTTTTGTCACTTTTTTGTCTCATTTTTGTCACATTTTTGTCACTTTATTGTTGGATTTTTGTTGAATTTGTGTCACTAATTTTTTTGGTGAATTTTTGACTCATTTTTGTCTCATTTTTGTCACATTTTTGTCTCATTTTTGTCACATTTTTGTCACATTTTTGTTGAATTTTTGTCACTTTTTTGTTGAGTTTTTGTCACTTTTTGGTTGCGTTTACATCCTTGTTTTCTTCTATTTTTTTGTGGCTGTTTTGGTGCTTTTGTCCCAGAAGCTTTTTGATTAGGGTAAAGCCAAACTGGAGAAAATGGGATCCGTTCAGGTGGGAGTTAAGAGGTTAAGATGGTCATTTTTCCAGTGTGTTGCTTTACTTTGGCCTAAAATTGGCGGCTTTGGCCCTCTGTCTTTTTACAATGAAAAAAATTGGCCTCCGTTAAGAAAACTTGCCTCCCCCTGATCTACATCAAAGACTGAACACGACAGACGCATCACGTAAAACACTTATTGGCATTTTTCGCAGATGTTTCCGCTTTTAGATCGACTGCACTTGTATTACTAATTTGTGTTTTTTTTCCTGCATCGTCTGGTCATCATTAAAAAGCCTCAGTCCTGAACCGCTTTTCATTTTCTCCAGTTTGGCTTTACCCAAATCTCAAAGCCTCTGGAAAAAAAAAAAGGAAAAGAAAGAGCGACAAGAATGAGACAAGAACGAGGGTGGAAATGCAACAAAAACATGAAAAAAAGAGTTAAAAAGTGGTGAAAATGTGGCAAAATGTGACGAAAACCCAACAAAAAAGTGCTGAAGCTTTATTTTTTACGACGTGAGGAAAAGATCCATTTAGATGAGTTTTGTTACACTGGCCTGTAAGCTGTGGTGACCTTGGATTTGGGTAAAGCTGAACTGGAGAAAATGCATGTGGTTAGGGCGGAGCTTAAGTGTTAAATGAATCTCTAAACCGGGGGTGACAAACATACGGCCCTCGGGCTGAACTCGGCCTGCGAGAGGGTGATTTAATCCGGCCCCTGTAGAGCTTAAATTCCTCGAGCCCATTCCTGTGCGGAGTTATGAATGTTTAAAGAATAACCAGAATGCTCATTCCAGCCACTAGGGGGCATTACATTTAAATAAAGGACAGAGTTCCACACGTGTCCAGCAGAGGGCACTGACATAATGAGAGCTCAGGATATAAACAACACATTATATAGCTACGAAGTCAATGGACAGTCTGCCCCAGGGCGGCTGTGGCTTCAATAACAGCTCACCAGCACCAAGTGTGGAGTGAATGAATAATGACTGTGTAGCACTTTGAGGAACTTGTGACACAGGCTTGTAAAGTGCAATACAAGTGTGACCTGTTGTGCTTAACCTCTTTACTCCCGCCTGAACCGAGAGCATTTTCTCCAGTTCAGCTTTACCCAAATCCTGTAGGCCAGTGTAACACCTCATTTGAAAGCTAAGATCTACAAAACTCATCTAAATGGATCTTTTTCCTCACGTCATCAGATTTTTTTTCCATCTTTTTTGGGGGGGTTTTTAACTCACTTTTGTCACTTTTTGTCACTTTTTCGTCACATTTTTGTCCTTTTTTTGTATTTTTTTTCGTCATTTTTTGTCCTTTTTTTGTAACATTTTTGTTACATTTTTTGTAATCTTTTGTCATTTTTTCGTCATTTTTTCGTCATTTTTTCGTCACTTTTTTGTCACATTTTTTGTAATTTTCTCGTCATTTTTTGTCCTTTTTTTCATCATTTTTTGTCCTTTTTTTGTCACATTTTTAATAATTTTTTTGTCCTTTTTTTGTCACATTTTTTGTAATTTTCTCGTCATTTTTTGTCATTTTTTTTGTCATTTTTTGTCATTTTTTTGTCACATTTTTAATAATTTTTTGTCATTTTTTCGTCACTTTTTTGTCACATTTCCATCATTGTTTTCATCTCAGTTTTGTTGCTATTTTCCAGAAGCTTTTGGATTGGGGTAAAGCCAAACTGGAGAAAATGTGCTCGGTTCAGGTGGGAGTTAAGGGGTTAAAGAAGCTACAGTCACGTTGGACCAAATCACAGCTCATTATTATTCATTTATTGGAAAAACTTTCTCTATTAGATGCGGCCGTGACCCAAAATGACCCCCGGATCTGGGTCTTTTCATGTTCTCCCTGTTTCCTCTGGTTTCCCTACCACTAAAACATGCACAATAGGTTAACCCTCCGGCCTGGCTCCACATCTGGAGACGGGTCCCTGAGCACCGGCTTCAAGAAAAGTTTATTTTTAGTAGAATATTTGAAGCTGCTGACAGGAAGATAAAGGTCAAGTTCAAAACAGTTTTACATGGTTTCATCGATGTCACTTCCTGTCAGCGCCCAATGAGGAAGTGAAACTAAAACGTGATGTACCTACAACGTCAGAGGGTAAGACCGAGGAAGAACAGCCTGAAGAATGTGTTGACCGTCTGTGATGAGGTGAAGGAACCACGAGGAAGAAAAACCAGAGCAGAAACAATTTATGGAGGAGGAGAAAAGCTGTGGAGGATTTTCAGACAACACAAGATTCCATTATGTTTCAAACCAGTTAACACTTTGAGACAGGAGTTGGTCCTAAAGACAAGACACCGAGCATCAAACAGACTTCTGTCAGTCTGGCTCCTCCTCCTGGGCGGAGCCTGGGTGGTAAGAGCTCTTACGCCAAACCGGATGTGCGTCAGCGTCCGCCATGACAAGTTGCTTCCGAATTGTGCTGTCAGTTAGGAAGGAGTTAGTAAAAGGAGCCTCGATGCTAACTATCATAGCCACTTTAGCATAGTGACCTCAGTTCAGTTCAGTTCAGTTCAAGTTTTTTATTCAGCCATGGTGTTATTACAGACACAATAATAACAACAACAACAGCAAAAGCAAAATATTCAATGAATGAATGAATGTTTATTCGGTTACAAAAACATAAAACAAAAAGTACAGTATGTACTGCAAATTCGTCACAGACAAGGCGGGAAACCGAAAAGGTGTAGGCTGAAGCCGTGGCTTATTTTTCCTACCCTGTTTACAAAACAACAAAACAACATCTACCCATCAAAGACATTACAAAAAAACAAATGTATACAATATATAATATATATATACATTCGCACATATACAGTACACATTTTTTTTCTTTACTAAAATAATAATATGGTAAATTGTAAATACAAATGCTTGTTTGTTTCTCTGTTCCAATTTATGCACAACAGTAATGCATGAGCTTAACTTAACCACATTTTCTTAAGCATTTTTTGTATATTTCTCAAAAATTAAGGTTTTAAACTGTTTTTTGAAATAATGAATGGAATTGCTCCTTTTAAGATCATTGTTGAGATCGTTCCACAAGTCGACCCCTTTGACCGAAATAGTGTTCATTTTAAAGTTTGTTTGGACCATTTGTTTTTTAAACATGTTTTCTCCTCTCAGGTTGTATTTCTGGTCCCTGTTTGCAAACAGACAAAGTATATTTTCTGGCAGTATTTTCCTATGGACTTTGTACATAAAGACAGCGGTGTTCAGGCTGACTAGATCACAGAATTTAATTGCTTTAAATTTGCAGAATATTTCGTTTGTTGGTTCATTATACGGAGAATGATTGACTATCCTTATGGCTTTTTTTTGTAAAATAAAAATAGGTTTTGTGTTTGTAGCATAGGCAATGCTGAATAGGAGCACGAGGAAGACATTGTCTTATAAATTTCATGCCCCTTTTTTTTTTTTTCTCCAAAATCTGAGCTGGCTCTGAACAGGTGGCTCACCGGTTTTTGATGTGTTTTAGCCGATATCAAGGTACAAATAATACTTTACATCTAAATCAATGACTGTTTCAAATTCAACATTGGTTCTTATGTTTCGTTGCCTTCGTATTTTCCAAGTACTTTTTTTATACATTTTATTGAATTGAGTGATTGTGTTACATGATTTTTGAACAATGTCCAAAGAATTCCATAAACTGATCCCTTTTACAAGAAACCCCTTTTGTTTTTGTGAAGTGTGTAAAAATGGAACCCAGAAATTGCCCTTTCTTCTGTTACTCTCTGTAATTAACACAAATCTGTTTTGAATATGTATTGGCACCAACTTATTTTTCACTCTCCACATAATTTGTAGTATTTTGAATTTGACCAATTCATTAAATTTCAAGGTCTGCAGTTTTATAAACAGTTTGTTTGTGTCTCGTGGACCTTTGAGAGTCACAGTTCTTATAGCTTTCTTCTGGAGTAAGAACAGCCTTTCTGTATAACTGGTGCCTGCATTTCCCCACACAATACAGTATGTTATATAAGGAACTATTAAGGCTGAGTGTAAAAGCTGTAATGAAGCCTCATCCAATGTGTGTTTAACCTTATATAGGACACCAATATTTTTACTAACTTTACCTTTGATGTGGTCAATATGAGGCTTCCAGCTAAGTTTGCTGTCTAGGAAAACCCCCAAAAATTTGATTTCTGAGACACATTCAATATTTACATCTTCAATAACTAGTTTTGTACATGCATTTTTCTTATTTCCAAACACCATATAATTTGTCTTATCCCAGTTTAAGAACAATTTATTATAATCAAACCATGTCTTTAATACTGTCATTTCCCTTTCGATATTGGCCATTAATTCATTTAAATCTGTTCCAGACTTGAACACAGTTGTGTCATCAGCAAACAACAAAAAATTAATGTCCTTGGAAGCCTCAAAGATTTCATTAATAAATAATATAAAAAGTTTAGGGCCAATTACTGAACCCTGGGGGATTCCACATACAACAGTTCTACAGTCCGAGTTATAGTGTTTAAATTGAACATATTGGTTTCTGTTACTTAAGTAGCTTTAAAGCCATTTGTATATCTGACCCCTTAGTCCGTAGTGTTGTAGTTTTTTCAACAATAGGTTATGGTTGACAGTGTCAAACGCTTTCTGTAAGTCCAGAAATATGCTTACCAGATACTGCTTCTTGTCTATTGCAGCAAGAATTTCTTCAGTCAAGTGAATTAGTGCAACAGAGGTTGATCTATTGGATCAGAATCCATATTGGTAATCAAAAAGTAAATCATTTTTTTCCAAAAATAAATCTAATTTATGCGTAAACCATTTTTCAGCAATTTTAGAAAACTGGGAGAGTATTGAAACAGGTCGATAATTATTAAACTCATGTTTATCTCCTTTTTTAAAAATAGGTATTATTTTCGCCGTCTTCATTTTTTGAGGGAAAACCCCTGAACTAAAAGAAAGATTGAAAATATAAAGAAAGATTGAAAATATCTCTTTAGCCACTTTAGCATAGGGACCTCTGATGCTAACTATCATAGCCACTTTAGCATAGGGACCTCTGATGCTAACTATCATAGCCACTTTAGCATAGGGACCTCTGATGCTAACTAGCATAGCCACTTTAGCATAGGGACCTCTGGTGCTAACTATCATAGCCACTTTAGCATAGGGACCTCTGATGCTAACTATCTTAGCCACTTTAGCATAGGGACCTCTGATGCTAACTATCATAGCCACTTTAGCAAAGGGACCTCTGATGCTAACTATCATAGCCACTTTAGCATAGGGACCTCTGATGCTAACTATCATAGCCACTTTAGCATAGGGACCTCTGGTGCTAACTATCATAGCCACTTTAGCATAGGGACCTCTGATGCTAACTATCATAGCCACTTTAGCATACGGACCTCTCTTCTGTGACTAAGAGCGAAACATCCTCAACTTTACCAAACCCAGTCCAGTCGATGATTTAACCTTTTTCTACGATGGAGACTCCCTGGATGAATGAGAGCCTTCACAAACATCACAAACACGTCAAACTGAAGTACAAGCTTTAGCAAAACATAATTGTGTTAAATATGTAAAAATTGTGTGTGATGCTTTAACTTTATATTTGTAGTGACTGTATAGTTTTGGGGAGTATTTCAGGTGAGTCAGAACAAAACACTGTCTGCTTACGTACAAAAAACTGTGACAACTCTTAACCTCTTACCACCCGCCTAAACCATTCTGTCCTCTGGCTATTATATAGGCCTGTGTAATGCCTCATTTGAAAGCTAAGACCCACAAAACTGATCTTTTTCCTCGCATTGTTGGTGTGTTGTGTCACATTTTTATTTTTTTCTATTTTTTTAAAATTTTTGTCACTTTTTTGTTGAATTTTTGTTGAATTTTTGTTGAATTTTTGTTGAATTTGTGTTGATTTTTTGTTGAATTTTTGTTGAATTTTTGTTGAATTTTTGTTGAATTTTTGTCACATTTTTGTTGATTTTTTGTCACATTTTTGTTGATTTTTTGTCACAATTTTGTTGAATTTTTGTCACATTTTTGTTGATTTTTTGTCACATTTTTGTTGAATTTTTGTCACATTTTTGTTGAATTTTTGTTGAATTTTTGTTGAATTTTTGTTGAATTTTTGTTGAATTTTTGTCACTTTTTTGTTGAATTTGTTGAATTTTTGTTGAATTTTTGTTGAATTTTTGTTGAATTTTTGTTGAATTTTTGTTGAATTTTTGTTGAATTTTTGTCACATTTTTGTCACATTTTTGTCACATTTTTGTTGATTTTTTGTCACATTTTTGTTGATTTTTTGTCACAATTTTGTTGAATTTTTGTCACATTTTTGTTGATTTTTTGTCACATTTTTGTTGAATTTTTGTCACATTTTTGTTGATTTTTTGTCACAATTTTGTTGAATTTTTGTCACATTTTTGTTGAATTTTTGTCACTTTTTTGTTGAATTTTTGTCACATTTTTGTTGATTTTTTGTCACATTTTTGTTGAATTTTTGTTGAATTTTTGTTGAATTTTTGTCACTCTTTGTTGATTTTTTGTCACATTTTTTTTGTGTTTACATCCTTGTTTTCTTCTCATTTTTTTGTGGCTATTTTTCCTCAAGAAGCTTTTTGATTAGCGTAAAGCCAAACTGGAGAAAATGGGATGCGTTCAGGTGGGAGTTAAGAGGTTAAAGGAACGGGCACTGAGGACCACCTAAGGGTCCTCCAGACTGTAGAGGTTGAGAACCACTGCTGTGCTCGATTACAGCAGTGACTCTGCAGCTGGATTTGTCCCATGGCTTTTTATACCGTTTGTAGCTGATGTTAGTCTGTGGAACATGTTTGCTAGTGCCAACAAACATGGCAGATCTCCATGGTAACAGTGAATTATAACTCTATTGTTTTACCAAGACAGTAATCCAGTTTTTGTTGTAACTTTTATTAAATCATTGTCACAGACTTTAATGTAACGTGATGATGGATTCGTAAAGTTTTATGTAAAAGTAGAAGAAGCTGAAGCTAAACCAGGAGCTCAGTGGTTCCTCTATCCTCGAGCGCAGTTCCGTCTTCTCCACTGAATCCTGATCTTGGGCTTTGGGACCTCGTGGACCTCGTGGACCTTGTGGACCTCGTGGACCTCGTGGACCTCGTGGACCTCATGGACCTCAGGAACATGCACCCCATATGTCTCTCCAGACTCAGGGGGTCTCTCTGAGGACGAGGCGTGATCAGGTGAGTCACGAGATCCGGACTGTGTGAGGTCCGGGTCACTGGATCCGGACTGTGTGAGGTCCGGTTCACTGGATCCGGACTGTGTGAGGTCCGGGTCACTGGATCCGGACTGTGTGAGGTCCGGTTCACTGGATCCAGACTGTGTGAGGTCCGGTTCACTGGATCCGGACTGTGTGAGGTCCGGTTCACTGGATCCGGACTGTGTGATGTCCGGGTCACTGGATCCGGACTGTGTGAGGTCCGGTTCACTGGATCTGGACTGTGTGAGGTCCGGGTCACTGGATCCGGACTGTGTGAGGTCCGGGTCACTGGATCCGGACTGTGTGAGGCCCGGTTCACTGGATCTGGACTGTGTGAGGTTCGGGTCACTGGGTCTGGACTCTGTGAGGTCCGGGTCACTGGATCCGGACTGTGTGAGGTCCGGTTCACTGGATCTAGAAGGACCTGGTAAGACCTGGTGGTCCAGAAAATTGGCTTTAGTCGTGTCGTCTGTGGAAGAGACTTCAGGTTCTGAGGTTTCTTCATGCTCTTCACTCGTTTTTTCTTCATTAGTTTCTTCTTTAGTTTCTTCATTTGTTTCTTTAGTTTCTTCATTTGTTTCTTCATTTGTTTCATTTGTTTCATTTGTTTCATTTGTTTCATTTGTTTCTTTAGTTTCTTCATTTGTTTCTTTAGTTTCTTCATTTGTTTCTTCATTTGTTTCTTCATTTATTTCTTCATTTGTTTCTTTAGTTTCTTCATTTGTTTCTTCATTTGTTTCTTTAGTTTCTTCATTTGTTTCTTTAGTTTCTTCATTTGTTTCTTCATTAGTTTCTTCATTTGTTTCTTCATTTGTTTCTTTAGTTTCTTCATTTGTTTCTTCATTTGTTTCATTTGTTTCTTCATTTGTTTCTTCATTAGTTTCTTCATTTGTTTCATTTGTTTCTTCATTTGTTTCTTCATTTGTTTCTTTAGTTTCTTCATTTGTTTCTTCATTTATTTCTTCGTTTGTTTCATTTGTTTCTTCATTAGTTTCTTCATTTGTTTCTTCATTAGTTTCTTCATTTGTTTCATTAGTTTCTTCATTTGTTTCTTCATTAGTTTCTTCATTTGTTTCTTCATTAGTTTCTTCATTTGTTTCATTTGTTTCTTCATTTGTTTCTTCATTAGTTTCTTCATTAGTTTCATTTGTTTCTTCATTTGTTTCTTCTTTAGTTTCTTCATTTGTTTCATTTGTTTCTTCATTTGTTTCTTCATTTGTTTCATTTGTTTCTTCATTTGTTTCTTCATTTGTTTCATTAGTTTCTTCATTAGTTTCTTCATTTGTTTCTTCATTAGTTTCTTCATTTGTTTCATTAGTTTCTTCATTTGTTTCTTCATTAGTTTCTTCATTTGTTTCTTCATTTGTTTCATTTGTTTCTTCATTTGTTTCTTCATTTGTTTCTTCATTTGTTTCATTTGTTTCTTCATTTGTTTCATTTGTTTCTTCATTTGTTTCTTTAGTTTCTTCATTTGTTTCTTCATTTGTTTCTTCATTAGTTTCTTCATTAGTTTCTTCATTTGTTTCTTCATTTGTTTCATTTGTTTCTTCATTTGTTTCTTCATTTGTTTCTTCATTTGTTTCTTCATTAGTTTCTTCATTTGTTTCTTCATTTGTTTCATTTGTTTCATTTGTTTCTTCATTTGTTTCATTTGTTTCTTCATTTGTTTCTTTAGTTTCTTCATTTGTTTCTTCATTTGTTTCTTCATTTGTTTCTTCATTTGTTTCTTCTTTAGTTTCTTCATTTGTTTCTTCATTTGTTTCTTCTTTAGTTTCTTCATTTGTTTCATTAGTTTCTTCATTTGTTTCTTCATTTGTTTCATTTGTTTCTTCATTTGTTTCTTCATTTGTTTCATTTGTTTCTTCATTTGTTTCTTCATTTGTTTCTTCATTTGTTTCTTCATTTGTTTCTTTAGTTTCTTCATTTGTTTCTTCTTTTGTTTCTTCATTAGTTTCATTTGTTTCTTCATTTGTTTCATTTGTTTCTTCATTTGTTTCATTTGTTTCTTCATTTGTTTCTTCATTTGTTTCTTCATTTGTTTCTTCATTTGTTTCTTCATTTGTTTCTTCATTTGTTTCTTCATTTGTTTCATTAGTTTCTTCATTAGTTTCTTCATTTGTTTCTTCATTTGTTTCTTCATTTGTTTCTTCATTTGTTTCTTCATTTGTTTCTTCTTTAGTTTCTTCATTTGTTTCATTTGTTTCTTCATTTGTTTCTTCATTTGTTTCTTCATTTGTTTCATTTGTTTCTTCATTTGTTTCATTTGTTTCTTCATTTGTTTCTTCATTTGTTTCTTCATTTGTTTCTTCATTTGTTTCTTCATGTGTTTCATTTGTTTCTTCATTTGTTTCTTCATTTGTTTCATTTGTTTCTTCATTTGTTTCTTCTTTAGTTTCTTCATTTGTTTCTTCATTTGTTTCTTCATTAGTTTCATTTGTTTCATTTGTTTCTTCATTTGTTTCATTTGCTTCATTTGTTTCTTCTTTAGTTTCTTCATTTGTTTCATTTGTTTCTTCATTTGTTTCATTTGTTTCATTTGTTTCTTCATTTGTTTCATTTGTTTCATTTGTTTCTTCATGTGTTTCATTTGTTTCTTCATTTGTTTCTTCTTTAGTTTCTTCATTTGTTTCTTCTTTTGTTTCTTCATTAGTTTCATTTGTTTCTTCATTTGTTTCATTTGTTTCTTCATTTGTTTCTTCATTTGTTTCTTCATTTGTTTCTTCATTTGTTTCTTTAGTTTCTTCATTTGTTTCTTCATTTGTTTCTTCTTTAGTTTCTTCATTTGTTTCTTCATTTGTTTCTTCATTTGTTTCTTCATTTGTTTCTTCATTTGTTTCTTCATTTGTTTCTTCATTTGTTTCTTCATTTGTTTTATTTGTTTCTTCATTTGTTTCATTAGTTTCTTCATTTGTTTCATTTGTTTCTTCATTTGTTTCTTCATTTGTTTCTTCATTTGTTTCTTCATTTGTTTCTTCATTTGTTTCTTCATTTGTTTCTTCTTTAGTTTCTTCATTTGTTTCTTCATTAGTTTCATTTGTTTCTTCATTTGTTTCATTTGTTTCTTCATTTGTTTCTTCATTTGTTTCTTCATTTGTTTCTTCATTTGTTTCTTTAGTTTCTTCATTTGTTTCTTCATTTGTTTCTTCATTTGTTTCTTCATTTGTTTCTTCATTTGTTTCTTCTTTAGTTTCTTCATTTGTTTCTTCATTTGTTTCTTCTTTAGTTTCTTCATTTGTTTCATTTGTTTCTTCATTTGTTTCTTTAGTTTCTTCATTTGTTTCTTCATTTGTTTCATTTGTTTCTTCATTTGTTTCATTAGTTTCTTCATTTGTTTCATTTGTTTCTTTAGTTTCTTCATTTGTTTCTTCTTTAGTTTCTTCATTTGTTTCATTAGTTTCTTCATTTGTTTCTTCATTTGTTTCTTCATTTGTTTCATTTGTTTCTTCATTTGTTTCATTTGTTTCTTCATTAGTTTCTTCATTAGTTTCTTCATTTGTTTCTTCATTTGTTTCTTCATTTGTTTCTTCATTTGTTTCTTCATTTGTTTCTTCATTTGTTTCTTCTTTAGTTTCTTCATTTGTTTCTTCATTTGTTTCTTCTTTAGTTTCTTCATTTGTTTCATTTGTTTCTTCATTTGTTTCTTCATTTGTTTCATTTGTTTCTTCATTTGTTTCATTTGTTTCTTCATTTGTTTCATTTGTTTCTTCATTTGTTTCATTTGTTTCTTTAGTTTCTTCATTTGTTTCATTTGTTTCTTCATTTGTTTCTTTAGTTTCTTCATTTGTTTCTTCTTTAGTTTCTTCATTTGTTTCATTTGTTTCTTCATTTGTTTCTTTAGTTTCTTCATTTGTTTCTTCATTTGTTTCATTTGTTTCTTCATTTGTTTCATTTGTTTCTTCATTTGTTTCATTTGTTTCTTCATTTGTTTCATTTGTTTCTTTAGTTTCTTCATTTGTTTCTTCTTTAGTTTCTTCATTTGTTTCTTCATTTGTTTCTTCTTTAGTTTCTTCATTTGTTTCTTCATTAGTTTCATTTGTTTCTTCTTTAGTTTCTTCATTTGTTTCTTCATTTGTTTCATTTGTTTCATTTGTTTCTTCATTTGTTTCATTTGTTTCTTCATTTGTTTCTTCATTTGTTTCTTCATTTGTTTCTTCATTTGTTTCTTTAGTTTCTTCATTTGTTTCTTCATTTGTTTCTTCATTTGTTTCTTCATTTGTTTCTTCATTTGTTTCTTCTTTAGTTTCTTCATTTGTTTCTTCATTTGTTTCTTCTTTAGTTTCTTCATTTGTTTCATTTGTTTCTTCATTTGTTTCTTTAGTTTCTTCATTTGTTTCTTCATTTGTTTCATTTGTTTCTTCATTTGTTTCATTTGTTTCTTCATTTGTTTCATTTGTTTCTTCATTAGTTTCTTCATTTGTTTCATTTGTTTCTTTAGTTTCTTCATTTGTTTCTTCATTAGTTTCTTCATTTGTTTCATTAGTTTCTTCATTTGTTTCTTCATTTGTTTCATTTGTTTCTTCATTTGTTTCATTTGTTTCTTCATTAGTTTCTTCATTTGTTTCTTCATTTGTTTCTTTAGTTTCTTCATTTGTTTCTTCATTTGTTTCTTTAGTTTCTTCATTTGTTTCTTCATTTGTTTCTTCATTTGTTTCTTTAGTTTCTTCATTTGTTTCTTCATTTGTTTCTTCATTTGTTTCTTCATTTGTTTCATTAGTTTCATTAGTTTCTTTAGTTTCTTCATTTGTTTCTTCATTATTTTCATTTGTTTCTTCATTATTTTCTTCATTTGTTTCTTCATTTGTTTCATTTGTTTCATTTGTTTCATTTGTTTCATTTGTTTCTTCATTTGTTTCATTTGTTTCTTCATTTGTTTCTTCATTTGTTTCTTCATTTGTTTCTTCATTTGTTTCTTTAGTTTCTTCATTTGTTTCTTCATTTGTTTCTTCATTTGTTTCTTCATTTGTTTCTTCATTTGTTTCTTCTTTAGTTTCTTCATTTGTTTCTTCATTTGTTTCTTCTTTAGTTTCTTCATTTGTTTCATTTGTTTCTTCATTTGTTTCTTCATTTGTTTCATTTGTTTCTTCATTTGTTTCATTTGTTTCTTCATTTGTTTCATTTGTTTCTTCATTTGTTTCATTTGTTTCTTTAGTTTCTTCATTTGTTTCATTTGTTTCTTCATTTGTTTCTTTAGTTTCTTCATTTGTTTCTTCTTTAGTTTCTTCATTTGTTTCATTTGTTTCTTCATTTGTTTCTTTAGTTTCTTCATTTGTTTCTTCATTTGTTTCATTTGTTTCTTCATTTGTTTCATTTGTTTCTTCATTTGTTTCATTTGTTTCTTCATTTGTTTCATTTGTTTCTTTAGTTTCTTCATTTGTTTCTTCTTTAGTTTCTTCATTTGTTTCTTCATTTGTTTCTTCTTTAGTTTCTTCATTTGTTTCTTCATTAGTTTCATTTGTTTCTTCTTTAGTTTCTTCATTTGTTTCTTCATTTGTTTCATTTGTTTCATTTGTTTCTTCATTTGTTTCATTTGTTTCTTCATTTGTTTCTTCATTTGTTTCTTCATTTGTTTCTTCATTTGTTTCTTTAGTTTCTTCATTTGTTTCTTCATTTGTTTCTTCATTTGTTTCTTCATTTGTTTCTTCATTTGTTTCTTCATTTGTTTCTTCTTTAGTTTCTTCATTTGTTTCTTCATTTGTTTCTTCTTTAGTTTCTTCATTTGTTTCATTTGTTTCTTCATTTGTTTCTTTAGTTTCTTCATTTGTTTCTTCATTTGTTTCATTTGTTTCTTCATTTGTTTCATTTGTTTCTTCATTTGTTTCATTTGTTTCTTCATTAGTTTCTTCATTTGTTTCATTTGTTTCTTTAGTTTCTTCATTTGTTTCTTCATTAGTTTCTTCATTTGTTTCATTAGTTTCTTCATTTGTTTCTTCATTTGTTTCATTTGTTTCTTCATTTGTTTCATTTGTTTCTTCATTAGTTTCTTCATTTGTTTCTTCATTTGTTTCTTTAGTTTCTTCATTTGTTTCTTCATTTGTTTCTTTAGTTTCTTCATTTGTTTCTTCATTTGTTTCTTCATTTGTTTCTTTAGTTTCTTCATTTGTTTCTTCATTTGTTTCTTCATTTGTTTCTTCATTTGTTTCATTAGTTTCATTAGTTTCTTTAGTTTCTTCATTTGTTTCTTCATTATTTTCATTTGTTTCTTCATTATTTTCTTCATTTGTTTCTTCATTTGTTTCATTTGTTTCATTTGTTTCATTTGTTTCATTTGTTTCTTCATTTGTTTCATTTGTTTCTTCATTTGTTTCTTCATTTGTTTCTTCATTTGTTTCTTCATTTGTTTCTTTAGTTTCTTCATTTGTTTCTTCATTTGTTTCTTCATTTGTTTCTTCATTTGTTTCTTCATTTGTTTCTTCATTTGTTTCTTCATTTGTTTCTTCATTTGTTTCTTCATTTGTTTCTTCATTTGTTTCTTCATTTGTTTCATTAGTTTCTTCATTAGTTTCTTCATTTGTTTCTTCATTTGTTTCTTCATTTGTTTCATTAGTTTCTTCTTTAGTTTCTTCATTTGTTTCATTTGTTTCTTCATTTGTTTCTTTAGTTTCTTCATTTGTTTCTTCATTTGTTTCATTTGTTTCTTCATTTGTTTCATTTGTTTCTTCATTTGTTTCATTTGTTTCTTCATTTGTTTCATTTGTTTCTTTAGTTTCTTCATTTGTTTCTTCTTTAGTTTCTTCATTTGTTTCTTCATTTGTTTCTTCTTTAGTTTCTTCATTTGTTTCTTCATTAGTTTCATTTGTTTCTTCTTTAGTTTCTTCATTTGTTTCTTCATTTGTTTCATTTGTTTCATTTGTTTCTTCATTTGTTTCATTTGTTTCTTCATTTGTTTCTTCATTTGTTTCTTCATTTGTTTCTTCATTTGTTTCTTTAGTTTCTTCATTTGTTTCTTCATTTGTTTCTTCATTTGTTTCTTCATTTGTTTCTTCATTTGTTTCTTCATTTGTTTCTTCTTTAGTTTCTTCATTTGTTTCATTTGTTTCTTCATTTGTTTCTTT
The DNA here is from genome assembly GCF_951799975.1 of Gobius niger. Lineage (NCBI taxonomy): Eukaryota > Metazoa > Chordata > Actinopteri > Gobiiformes > Gobiidae > Gobius > Gobius niger. The sequence continues at coordinate 30,743,005 of NC_136865.1, read as the reverse complement.
AGTTTCTTCATTTGTTTCTTCATTTGTTTCATTTGTTTCTTCATTTGTTTCATTTGTTTCTTCATTTGTTTCATTTGTTTCTTCATTAGTTTCTTCATTTGTTTCATTTGTTTCTTTAGTTTCTTCATTTGTTTCTTCATTAGTTTCTTCATTTGTTTCATTAGTTTCTTCATTTGTTTCTTCATTTGTTTCATTTGTTTCTTCATTTGTTTCATTTGTTTCTTCATTAGTTTCTTCATTTGTTTCTTCATTTGTTTCTTTAGTTTCTTCATTTGTTTCTTCATTTGTTTCTTTAGTTTCTTCATTTGTTTCTTCATTTGTTTCTTCATTTGTTTCTTTAGTTTCTTCATTTGTTTCTTCATTTGTTTCTTCATTTGTTTCTTCATTTGTTTCATTAGTTTCATTAGTTTCTTTAGTTTCTTCATTTGTTTCTTCATTATTTTCATTTGTTTCTTCATTATTTTCTTCATTTGTTTCTTCATTTGTTTCATTTGTTTCATTTGTTTCATTTGTTTCATTTGTTTCTTCATTTGTTTCATTTGTTTCTTCATTTGTTTCTTCATTTGTTTCTTCATTTGTTTCTTCATTTGTTTCTTTAGTTTCTTCATTTGTTTCTTCATTTGTTTCTTCATTTGTTTCTTCATTTGTTTCTTCATTTGTTTCTTCATTTGTTTCTTCATTTGTTTCTTCATTTGTTTCATTAGTTTCTTCATTAGTTTCTTCATTTGTTTCTTCATTTGTTTCTTCATTAGTTTCATTTGTTTCTTCATTTGTTTCATTTGTTTCTTCATTTGTTTCATTTGTTTCTTCATTTGTTTCTTCATTTGTTTCTTCATTTGTTTCTTCATTTGTTTCTTTAGTTTCTTCATTTGTTTCTTCATTTGTTTCTTCATTTGTTTCTTCATTTGTTTCTTCATTTGTTTCTTCATTTGTTTCTTCATTTGTTTCTTCATTTGTTTCTTCTTTAGTTTCTTCATTTGTTTCTTCATTTGTTTCTTCTTTAGTTTCTTCATTTGTTTCATTTGTTTCTTCATTTGTTTCTTCATTTGTTTCATTAGTTTCTTCATTTGTTTCATTTGTTTCTTCATTTGTTTCTTCATTTGTTTCATTTGTTTCTTCATTTGTTTCATTTGTTTCTTCATTTGTTTCATTTGTTTCTTTAGTTTCTTCATTTGTTTCTTCTTTAGTTTCTTCATTTGTTTCATTTGTTTCTTCATTTGTTTCTTTAGTTTCTTCATTTGTTTCTTCATTTGTTTCATTTGTTTCTTCATTTGTTTCATTTGTTTCTTCATTTGTTTCATTTGTTTCTTCATTTGTTTCATTTGTTTCTTTAGTTTCTTCATTTGTTTCTTCTTTAGTTTCTTCATTTGTTTCATTAGTTTCTTCATTTGTTTCTTCATTTGTTTCTTCATTTGTTTCATTTGTTTCTTCATTTGTTTCATTTGTTTCTTCATTAGTTTCTTCATTTGTTTCTTCATTTGTTTCTTTAGTTTCTTCATTTGTTTCTTCATTTGTTTCTTTAGTTTCTTCATTTGTTTCTTTAGTTTCTTCATTTGTTTCTTCATTTGTTTCTTTAGTTTCTTCATTTGTTTCTTCATTTGTTTCTTCATTTGTTTCTTCATTTGTTTCATTAGTTTCATTAGTTTCTTTAGTTTCTTCATTTGTTTCTTCATTATTTTCATTTGTTTCTTCATTTGTTTCATTTGTTTCTTCATTTGTTTCATTTGTTTCTTCATTAGTTTCTTCATTTGTTTCTTCATTTGTTTCTTTAGTTTCTTCATTTGTTTCTTCATTTGTTTCTTTAGTTTCTTCATTTGTTTCTTTAGTTTCTTCATTTGTTTCTTCATTTGTTTCTTTAGTTTCTTCATTTGTTTCTTCATTTGTTTCTTCATTTGTTTCTTCATTTGTTTCATTAGTTTCATTAGTTTCTTTAGTTTCTTCATTTGTTTCTTCATTATTTTCATTTGTTTCTTCATTTGTTTCTTCATTTGTTTCTTTAGTTTCTTCATTTGTTTCATTTGTTTCTTCATTTGTTTCTTCATTTGTTTCTTCATTTGTTTCATTTGTTTCATTTGTTTCTTCATTTGTTTCTTCATTTGTTTCTTCTTTAGTTTCTTCATTAGTTTCTTCATTTGTTTCATTAGTTTCATTTGTTTCTTCATTTGTTTCTTCATTAGTTTCTTCATTTGTTTCATTTGTTTCTTCATTTGTTTCTTCATTAGTTTCTTCATTTGTTTCATTTGTTTCATTTGTTTCTTCTTTAGTTTCTTCATTAGTTTCATTTGTTTCATTTGTTTCTTCATTAGTTTCTTCATTTGTTTCATTTGTTTCTTCATTAGTTTCTTCATTTGTTTCATTTGTTTCTTCATTTGTTTCTTCGTTTGTTTCATTTGTTTCTTCATTTGTTTCTTCATTTGTTTCTTCGTTTGTTTCATTTGTTTCTTCATTTGTTTCTTCATTAGTTTCATTTGTTTCTTCATTTGTTTCATTAGTTTCTTCATTAGTTTCATTAGTTTCTTCGTTTGTTTCATTTGTTTCTTCATTAGTTTCTCCTTTTGTTTCTCCTCCACCATTTGCTCCTCTTCCATCTCCTTCGCCGATCGTCGACCCTCCCCCTCCTCCGCCATATTGGTTTCCACGGCCACACCGGCAGTGCCCCGCCTTGATGATGTCGCCGATGAGGGCGGGGCCGGGGAAGTCCACGCTGACCACTCCCACGCAGCTCCCCTTTTCCCGCTGCATCTTCACCACCTCCGCCGTCTTCCAGTTGGTTTCCCTGGCCCACTTCTTGGCGTTGGCCCGGTACCGCGTGGACCCCTCCGTCACCGCCACGTAGCTCCGGCACAGCGTCGTGTCGAACTGCTCCAGCTTCTCCCTGATCTTCGTCAGCTCGCCGTTCTCCAGGAAGTGCGTCTTCTTCACGTCCACGCCCAACTGCAGCGTTTTGCTCCGGACCAGGACCACCTTCCCCCTCACGTCCCGCAGACTCGGCATGGTGAACCCGTCCCAGATCTTCCCCGCGGACTTCCCGATGGTCTCCTTCACGATCTTCAGAACCTTCTCCTGATAGAGCCCACGTACGGAGATCCTCACCAGCACCGCCTCGCTCTGGAACTCCTGCAGATACTGGAACACCTCCTCCAGGGCTTTGTCGAGCGTGACGTGTTGCCAGAACGCGCCGCGACCGTCGCACACGCGGGCTGTCCGCTGCCACGGTAACCAGATCCCCACGTGGAGGTCCAGGTAGCGGACGCCGGCCCGGAGCTGGTCCCGGAGCGTCCACGCCTGGCACACGGCGAGGACCCCCCCGAAGCGGGACAGGCTCTCGTGAGTGCCCGGGATGGAGAGCCCGGAGAGGAGCGTGTCGTCGGGAACGGACGCCATCCAGTCCAGGCGAAGCGAGGCGCGGTCCAGGGACTTGTCATCGCTGAAGAAGGTGAGTTTGGTCACGTCTTTGGAAGCACGAGAGGAGCTTAATCTGGAAAACAGAGGAACATTTTAGCTCTCGTCATGAAAACCAGCATCCGTCTCCTTCCCTGGAGAACAGGAGTGTAGACACAGTTTGCAACGCGTCGTACAGCACGATGTTTCACTTTTCTTTACTTTTTCTGTCGGACAATAAACATCTACAACACGTAAGGATTAAACAACGAGGAGCCGCATTAGGTAAGGGATAATGTATAGAACACTGGTCATTCAGGGCGAACCGGACCCTGACGCGAAGTCGGTGCTTATTTTCCCGATAATGACCAGCGTTCTATACATTATCCTGCTTATTATTCGGCCATTTGCCAACTTAACACACACAACATAAACTTCGTACACTTTTATGAAGTTCCAAAGGTTTATTTAATGACTTCCGCGACAAATAGTTCCCAAAAGTTTGCGCGTTGCTCGGCAACGTTTTGCTAGGCTAGAAGCAGCGCGGCTAGTAGTTAGCCTAGCTACTTAGTTGAAGGTGCAGTTGGAGGAATGGTGGTAAATCTCTGGGTAAGTTGAAAGTCAGACTCACGTTAACTTCACGAGCGATTCCCCGACTTCTCTCTCAGTGACGGGGACAGATAGTGTCGCTGCTACGTACGTGAGGAGTGATATGAAAGCACCAACTCAGCGTCATTATTTTTTTCAGAGGTCCTTTATCAGAAAATAATGACCGGTAGAACGTTGGGAAATCCCATTCAAATCAACGGAGCTTCTGCTTACGTTTTGAAGAGCTGTATAATAAACGGTTCTAACGCCCGACACAGTGTTGTTCCTCCTGCTTTATAACGTCTAATGCGGCTCCTTGTTGTTTAATCCGCTTATACCAGGGTCCCACAAACGTAAAATGTATAATAAATGTGTTTTTCATTGACTAAACTCACTAAATCTGCCAGACTACGGGACTATTTTGTGTGGGTTATTAGCCGGTCACTGAAGGCTGGTCTCAGAGCGAGTCATTCTCCGCAGCTATTACGAGGATCTCAGTCAGGCTCAACGACACAACATCAGCACAGAATCACAACACAACAGGACTAACCCGGAAACACTTTTCCCTGGAAGTAAACACCGATATGCGGCACTCGTGGGCAGGAGTTATTTACCTTTTACGCTGTTTAACCTGAAGCTAAAGCTAGCTAGCTCAACCAGCTCAACTGTTTATGGAAACAGCTGCGGTGGAGTCGCTCACACCTGGGCCCCACGAACTGAAACTTTTATGTTTGACTTTACTAATCCAGACAAATATGCTTCAATGCAGGATCATTTTATGTACGTCTGAAAATGATGAATAGCCTTAACCGTTTTCAATAGAAATGTAAAGCTCATATGTTATTAACAGTAGCTAACCTAGCTGCTCACTCTCCTCTACAAACGTTTAGCAAACGCTTTGTTTTGGCCAAAAACGTTGAAATTAAACAAAATCCATCTCATACGTTCCTGTCAGTCACTAATTACGCCTTTATCTGATTCAGCTGTGTCATGCGTTGCTATGGCGACGCCACAGCGGAGTGATATCCCAGTGATTTAACTACCGGACTACGTGTGCGGTTATACCAAAATAATGCACCAGCCAATCAGAATCCAGTATCACCCAGACCAGGGTATAAACACAAATAAAGTCAAGCCAAATCAGGTCCTTATTGATGTTATTTCACAGCAAATCTTTCAGTAGAAGCGACAAACACAGCACTCGTTAGCTAGCGTTAGCAGCAGGGAGCTAACTAGCTTCCTGGTTAGCTCCATCCCGCCTTTGCTCTGCCCAATCGCGTCAGACCTCAGCAGGAAGGGCCTGGGATGGGACCGTTTGGGAACACCTGGAAGCCTGGCCAATGTTCGATGGCGCAAACTGGTTGCCTCGCTTCCGTCAGTCTACCCCAGGGCAGCTGTGGCTACAACAGTGTTTCAAAAAAAAAGTTTCAATTTTAGACTAATAATCCAAATTCGAGATGTTTTGATGAGGAAAGATGTCGGGCTTCAGACCCAGATTATTTTACTGGTTTTGAGACGTTTCTGACTCGTTTCAATACATTTTGTCCTTTATTTCAAGTCATTTTCTTTGCCAATGGGGTAAGAACATTGGTCTTATCTCATTGGCAGTTTTACTTTCTTATTTCAAGCAAGATTTACCTTAGAACTATTCGTAAATGTCCTCAAAAGAGCAAAATAAACTATAGGTTAGATCAGGAAAAAAGTGTAATTGAGTGAAAACTGCTCAAAACAAGAAACATTTTCTCAATTCAAGACATTTAAGCCAATGCTTGATATGACTGTTCCGTAACTCATGGATGTGGCTTGTGTGAACCAGTCCAGCCTCTTGACTCAGGACCGCTTTGTTAAAGGGGGGGGTATTATGCAAAATGGACTTTTTCAAGCTTTACATCATGTTATTCTGTCATTCCCTCATTAAAACATGCCTGAAGTGTTGCCTTGGCACATTCACGTATTTCTGAGTAATCTGTATAAACTCTGATGGCGGCCATTTTAGGGATAGGTTTGCCTGAGTCCTCCTAGGAACGCCCCCACCTCCTGGAGACGCCTCCGAGCTTTCGTCACCAGCCGAGTAACCAACCACTGCTCCTCAGCAGAACCCCCTCCCCACTGATGCCACAGACAGCGTGTGGAGGGGGCGTGTCGGAAAGGCTCAGATATATAGGGGGACATGGGGAAAAGATCGGGAAATATATGGCAAAAATGGCAAAATATTGGGGGGGAAGTATGAAAAAAATGGGGGGGGGGGAAACATCCAAATTTGGGAAAAAACATGGAAAATATTGGGAGAAAAAATGGGGGAAATGGGAGGGAAAAAAAGTCAATATATAGGGGGGGAAAAGATTGGGAAAATATGTGGCAAAAATGGCAAAAATATTGATGGGGAAGGAGGGGGCGTGTCTGAAAGGGTCAGAGGTTCTTAAAGAGACAGAGGCCTATTTCAAGACATTCACTACAGCCATTTTGAGAGAGACATTTTATACAAGGCAGTTATTCTAATTTACTGCATTTACAGACCAACAGAAGGTTTGCTCATCATTGTAGTGTGATATAGACTGGTGCTATGGGACTGAATACCTCCTCTTTAAAGTCTGGCACATGTGGAGAGTCACACGATGCTCGGGGAACGTTCCGTTATATGTGACGGTTTGATCTGGTACAGCGGGTTTATGTCGGGCATGGCCAAACCTATTTGGCAGCGTTGTTGTCCTTGATGTTTTGTCGAGTATTGGTATGAGTCAATGCCAGCACACACAGAGTCGTGCCAGCCATCCTGCTTCATTATTGCTCAGTGCCGCCCCTGGTGGTCAGTGCATAGAACAGCATCATGATGAACATACTCAAATGTGTTGCATTCTGTGTCTGTCTGGTTTGTTCTTCTGCAGCGGGTCGTGATCCACCTGCCACTGCCTCATCCACTCACCTCGCCCATTCTTAACCTAACTTTAACTATCTTAAAGGGGCTAGACGCGAGTTAGCCATTTTATGCTCACTACTGCCACCTCAGGTCATACGTGTAACTCGATATTAAGCTTGTGCGTGACGGGAAGCAACACCGTTTTGAGTGACAGTGCAGGATTTTAGAGGCAGTTGTTGTGAACAGGTCTGAGCTCATTCTACACATTTGTCCTTTTTTTGTCCATTTTTTGTGACATTTTTGCCAGTTTTTCATCATTTTTTCGTCAATTGTTTGCAAATTTTTCGTCATTTTTTGTCACTTTCTGTCATTTTTTCGTCAATTTTTTCATCATTTTTTTGTTAATTTTTTGTCATTTTTGTAAAAAATTTTGTCCTTTTTTTGTCCATTTTTTGTGACATTTTTGCCAGTTTTTCATCATTTTTTCGTCAATTGTTTGCAAATTTTTCGTCATTTTTTGTCACTTTCTGTCATTTTTTTGTCACATTTTTGTCATTTTTTCGTCAATTTTTTCATCATTTTTTTGTTAATTTTTTGTCATTTTTGTAAAAAACAATTGTCCTTTTTTTGTCCATTTTTTGTGACATTTTTGCCAGTTTTTCATCATTTTTTCGTCATTTTTTGTCACTTTCTGTCATTTTTTTGGTCATTTTTTAGTCAATTTTTTTGTTAATTTTCTGTCAACTTTTGTGACATTTTTGTAACTTTTTTTTTCACATCTTCAATGTTTTTCGTCTCAGTTCTGTCGCTATTTCCACACCTTTTTTCCAGAAGCTTTTGGACTGGGGTAAAGCCAAACTGGAGAAAATGTGCTCGGTTCAGGTGGGAGTTAAGGGGTTAAATGCAACATTGATCTAAAACAGCTCAAAATAAACATCCTTTCCATGAGTGTGTGTTACTTACATGAAGAAAAACCCGAGGAAAATCCAGGTCTTCATTGCGTTTTGTTTGGTCCAGTCATTAAAGGTGCGAAGCCGCCGTCGCTCTGACCGTCTCCTCGTGTGGACGGACTCAGCCTCATTTCCATGAGTCTAATCTTTATGGAAAGTGGCTCCATGAGTGGCTTCACGACAGATAGTGCCGTGACAGTTACGCTCGGCCTGTGTCCTGGTGCAGAATCATCACAGAGGAGGCAATAAACGTCCTTCAGCCGACTGTGAAGACCTGAAACAACTGCAGCTCCATCGAAAGTTTCAAAAGACCAGTGAAACATGGAAAAAAATCACCTTTCTCATGGTTGGATCTTCAGGTTTCAAGTAGAACTTCAATGTGGAACAAGAATAAAAGAGTTAAGCTTTTATTGAAAACCACAATTTAATAATCCCGATTATTCAAGCAATTATTTGTTGCCTTTAACCCCTTAACTCCCACCTGAACCGAGCACATTTTCTCCAGTTTGGCTTTACCCCAGTCCAAAAGCTTCTGGAAAAAAAGGTGTGAAAATAGCAACAAAACTGAGACGAAAACAATGATGAAAATGTGACAAAAAAGTGAGAAAACATTGGCGAAAAAGTGACGAAAAATTGACGAAAAAGTGTCAAAAATGTCACAAGAAATTGACAAAAAATGGAAGAAAAAATGACAAAAACGTGACAAAAAAAATAAATAAATAAATAAAAAGAATGAGTTGAATACCCAACAAAAAAAAGATGGAAAAAAAATCCGATGACGTGAGGAAAAAGATCCTCTTGGTTCAGGCGGGAGTTAAGAGGTGAAAAAAAAAGCCTATCTTTATTTTATTTATTTATTAATAAAAAAAAAAATGCTGAATATTGTATGTTTCTTGAACAGTCACAAAAGTACAAATCAAGAATGCCTCGATTCGAGAGAGGTCTGCCCCCTGCTGGCCGGCCCGCACACCTGCGCAAGTAAACTGAGCGGCGCGGCCTGATGACATCATCACACAGCGCCGTTTGTTTTTGAGCCGTGGCACGTGAAATGCGAAGGGAAAATAATCCCAGTGGCCTGAAATAATGTACGTCTGCTTAAAAAAAAAAAGAAAGAAATCAAATTATAAAAAAAATAATAATAATAAAAAAAATTAAGACAAAAAAATGTGGTGGCAAAAAATAAAATAAAATGGCTAAATAAATTTGAAAAAAAAAAAAAAAACATATAAAGAGGCGGGGGGGGGGGGGGGGTTCGATTATGCTAATTTAATAATCGTAATAATCTGGAGAATCTGACGGTCTGGAGGATCTGATTGTCTGGAGGATCTGATTGTCTGGAGGATCTGATTGTCTGGAGGATCTGACTGTCTGGAGGATCTGACTGTCTGGAGGATCTGTCTGTCTGGAGGATCTGACGGTCTGGAGGATCTGACGGTCTGGAGGATCTGACTGTCTGGAGGATCTGACGGTCTGGAGGATCTGACTGTCTGGAGGATCTGATGGTCTGGAGGATCTGATGGTCTGGAGGATCTGACGGTCTGGAGGATCTGATGGTCTGGAGGATCCTCTGTTCCCAATAACCATCAGAGGTTTTCATCTGAAGAGGACACAGGACACTAAAAGTGAAGAAAGTTTGATTCTGATGACAAAAATGTGACCTTGATGGTTTCCATGGTCACTGATCCACCTGAGATGCTTTCTACGCCCCACAGAGAGGGGGCGCCATAACGAGCTTCAGCTGGAGCAGGCAGGTCCAGATGTTACAGACTCAGGCCTCGTCTGTGGGAACATCTGGTTATCGGGCTGCAGTCGTTCCAGTAATGACCTTAAGGAAACTGTTTCAGATACATCTTTATTTTATGTGTCAGTATTAGTCTGTCAACCATCAGTGCTCAGAGTCTGACACTAAATTCGACCTGATTTCCTCAAACCGACAGAACAAATGAAATGAAATATGATTGATAAAACATCTGTAGAAAAACCTCAGAACAAAGTAACAGTGAAGCTCAAAATGTCAACTATAATAGAGAATTGGGGGTGGGATAAATAAGTTCTTATGTTTACATATGGACTGTTCTCTGCCTTTCTTTGTGCTGCTGCTTAAAATAAATGAATAAATAAATAAAACTCTAAATGAACATACTGGAGCCGACTGTACGGAGCTCGTTCTAACTCCACAGAAAGACTTTTTATTTTTTCAGGAAGGAAAATAAGTTGATTCCAAAGTGTAGCCATTTCACATTTCCTTTGGACTGATCCAGGCGGCCATTTTGTCTTCAAGATCTAATCAGAAGAAAATTGTTTTTAACCTCTGACCACCCCGCCTTGCATTCTGTCCTCTTAGGTTATTATATAGGCCTGTGTAGCACCTCATTTGAAAGCTAAGACCCCAGATCTTTTTCCTCGCGTTGTTGCTGTGTTGTGTCTGTCACCTTTCACCTTTTTTGTCACTTTTTGTTGAATTTTTGTCATTTTTTTTGTTGAATTTTTGTTGAATTTTTGTTGAATTTTTGTCACATTTTTTGTTGAATTTTTGTCACTTTTTGGTTGAGTTTTTTTGTCACTTTTTGTTGATTTTTTGTCACATTTGTGTTGATTTTTTGTCATTTTTTGTTGAATTTTTGTCACATTTT
>NC_136865.1:30620020-30732396 GCF_951799975.1 Gobius niger | reverse complement strand
CTTTTTTGTTGCGTTTACATCCTTGTTTTCTTCTCATTTTTGTGGCTGTTTTGGTGCCTTTTTCCCAAGAAGCTTTTCGATTAGGGTAAAGCCAAACTGGAGAAAATGTGATCCGTTCAGGTGGGAGTTAAGAGGTTAAAAAGAATAGGGGAAAAAATGGGGATAATTGGGCAAGAAGGGGAGTGATGTGGAAAATAATAGGGGGAAATTGAGTAAATAGAGAAAACATTATGGAAAAAGTGTGTAAAGGGTGTGGACAATATAGGGTAGAATGATGGGGGCGGGGCATATTTCTGAAAATCGCTCGTCGTCCACGTGTCGCCTCTTGGCCCTCGCTCCTTTCAGCCCTCAAATGCCTCCGCCGTCTCAGCTCCGACCCCATTGGCCGCAGTCCCAGCTTATCTGGACCAATCAGCTTTGGCCCTGACCATCTGTTCACGTGGATCCAAATCTCCAAAGGACTTAACCTGCAGGGACGACTCAGACGCTCTGGAATCACCGGCAGCAGCTCCGGCTCTGGCTCTAAAATGCCGTTCGATTCAGCTCTGCCTCCGAACCTCCGGGACAGACTCTCACCCCGGCACCCGTGAGTTCACTCGACCCGTTTCCAGCTGAGGTTTCCGGAGATGTCGACCCGGACGCTGCCCCTGGTCTTCATCAACCTCGGGGGAGAAATGCTGTACATTCTAGACCAGCGTCTGACAGAGAGCAACACGAGCGAGGACGGGTCCAACAGAGGTACGGCAGAAGATAAACAGCCTTAACCCCTTAACCCCCACCTGAACTGAGCACATGTTCTCCAGTTTGGCTTTACCCCAATCCAAAAGCTTCTGAACAAAGGTGTGAAAATGGTAACAAAACTGAGACGAAAACAATGATGGAAATGTGACAAAAAAGTGAGAAAACATTGACAAGAAAGTGACGAAAAATTGGTGGAAAAGCGGCAAAAATGAGACAAAAAAAATGACAAAAAAATGACAAATATTTGACAAAAACGTGACAAAAAAAGACACAAATTTGATTTTAAAAAATGTCAAAAATGTGACAGAAAATGTCACAAGAAATTGACAAAAAAATGACAAAAAAATGACAAATATTTGACAAAAACGTGACAAAAAAGACACACATTTGATTTAAAAAATTACAAAAAAGGGACCAAAAAAATGACAAAAATGTGACAAAAAATGACAAAAATGTGACATAAATTGATGAAAAAGCGGCAAAAATGAGACAAAAAAAATGACAAAAAAATGACAAATATTTGACAAAAACGTGACAAAAAAAGACACAAATTTGATTTAAAAAAATGACAAAAATGTGACAGAAAATGACAAAAAATGTGACAAAAAAATGACAAAAATGTGACAAAAAAAGACACAAATTTGATTAAAAAAATGACGAAAAAATGTGACAAAAAAGTGAGAAAACATTGACAAAAAAGTGACAAAAAAGTGACGAAAAAATGACAAAAAAATGATAAATATTTGACAAAAATATGACAAAAAAAGACACAAATTTGATTAAAAAAATGACAAAAATGTGACAGAAAATGACAAAAAAACTACAAAAAAAGGACAAAAAAATGTGACAAAACATGACAAAAATGACAAAAAATGACCAAAATTGGATAAAAATGTGACAAAAAAATGACAAAAATATGAGAAATATGTGAGAAAAAATTTTACGAAAAAAGGGACAAAAATGTGACAAAAAAATTACAAACATTTGACAAAAAATGACCAAAAAAATGACAAAAATGTGATAAAAAATTGACAAAAAAATGACAAAAAAGTAACAAAAATGAGAGGTTAAAGTGTTTTCCTGATCTCTGATGACCGGATTGACCTTCTGTCTGCAGGGCTGTGGACGGAGAGCGACAGGAGGAGAGGTGAGGGCGGCTCCAACCCGGGGGGAATCTGGCCTTTAGAACAGGTCACGACCCAGAGGAGACAGACTCATGGAGGCCACAGACTTGGAAAGCTGTTACTTCGAAGTGGAGCCGAGCGATATATCGTCTCTAACGGGGTCGGCAAGTTTGCGTCACCAAGGGCCGATTTTCATCATCGCCAAAACACCGAGGGCCGAACCTCACTATTGTAGCTAAGAACCATTTTCTGCAAATGCCAATGTTTTACATCAGTGGTTCTAAAGTGGTCCGGCCCCGAGACCCACCATTACCTTAATGACCAGCTGCGACCCAAATAAAACTGTACTTTGTCATATATCGCAAAAATATTGCATTTACCGCACGTTTTTACTGAACAAGCCGTAGATTTACTTTGAAGACTGAAATCATGATCAAAACAACCCAATAATTCAGATTTGAACAGACTCCAGTGTGTTTCCCAGTAGTTTTAGATGGAAAATATTGAAAAAAAAAGTTCCCTGTTGGCTCACGACCCACTTTTGAGTCCCCGACCCACCAGTTGAGAATCACTGTTTTACATTATTATGACCAAGTGGGATGTTCTGCAAAGACATTTAAAAAATACACCAGAAAAAGACACTATGGCTCGCATTTTTAGAGAACTTTAACACAGGGGTGTCAAACTCATTTTGGGTCTCGGGCCGAAATTCAGCTCCCACGGCGGGCCGCGGGCCACATATAATAGAGAAAATGTTTCCAATAAATGAATAATAATAAGCTGTGATTTGATCAAAGCCCCAACTTGACTGTAGCTTCATCAATGACAACGGCTTACACTTGTATTGCACTTTACAAGCCTGTGTCACAAGTTCCTGAAAGTGCAGTCGTCATTATTCATTCACTTGGTGGTGGTAAACTGTTATTGAAGCCACAGCCGCCCTGGGGCAGACTGTCCATTTACCACATGGCTTTATAATGTGTTGTTCATATCCTGAGCTCTTATTATGTCAGTGCCCTCTGCTGGACATGTGTGGAACTCTATCCTTTTTTTTTAATTTAATCCCCCCTAGTGGCTAGAATGAGCATTCTGGTTATTCTTTAAAAATTCATAACTCCGCGCAGGAATGGGCTAGAGACTTATTTTTAAATCATCTCGCGGGCCTGATCCGGCCCGCGGGCCATATGTTTGACACCCCTGCTTTAACAGGTATTTGATCGCTTATTTGCATAATCATATTTCTCAAAATCATATTGGGGGCCAGAGGTTCTGTGCTGGAGGGCTGGATTTGGCCCCGGGCCTGACATCGCCTGCCCCTGGTTTATGTTATATGGTCTTACATATTACATGGTTTATATGTTGTATGGTTAATATATTGTATGGTTAATATATTATGTGGTTTATATATGATATGGTTTAAGTTTTCAGGTTCTAGCATGTGATGATGTCACATGACCCAGTGGGCGGAGCCTGTTGTTACTACATTACACTTTCACAAGTCGTATCTAAAAATAAAATGTATGAATTACAACAATGATCATTAGTATCAGTCAGTGGGTCCACGATCTCTGTACAAAACCAAACATGTTATAATATATAATATATACATAATATACATACATAATACTATCGGCCTTTAAAACGCTGTGATGTGACCTGAAACCAGCTGTCTGAACCAGGTCAGATACACAACATTAACACTAATATAGTTATTATTTATATAAATGTAAGGTTGTTATTTTATACTCACTACTGCCACCTCAGGTCTTCTGTGTAACTGCAGCTTCTATATTAAGCTCGTGCGTGACGGCACTTCTGACCCGAAGTAACAACTTTCTGACCCAGGATTTCAGAGAAAAAGTCGATGTTTCTGTTTCAGTTTTGGGCGACGTCGTCGGGACGATGTTCAGCAAAACCTTCATGGACGAACTGTTCAAACCTCAGACGCTTTACTCCCACCGGACCCTGAAGACGGTGATGACGCGCCTCGCACACGCCTCCATCATGAGGCTCAACCCCGCCTCCATGGACCGGGTAAGGACTAAACACGACGCCTCCCTCATGAGGCTCAACCCCGCCTCCATGGACCTAAGGACTAAACACGACGCCTCCATCATGAGGCACAACCCCGCCTCCATGGACCGGGTAAGGACTAAACACGACGCCTCCATCATGAGGCTCAACCCCGCCTCCATGGACCGGGTAAGGACTAAACACGACGCCTCCCTCATGAGGCTCAACCCCGCCTCCATGGACCGGGTAAGGACTAAACACGACGCCTCCCTCATGAGGCTCAACCCCGCCTCCATGGACCGGGTAAGGACTAAAGACACGCCTCCATCATGAGGCTCAACCCCGCCTCCATGGACCGGGTAAGGACTAAACACGACGCCTCCATCATGAGGCACAACCCCGCCTCCATGGACCGGGTAAGGACTAAACACGACGCCTCCATCATGAGTCTCAACCCCGCCTCCATGGACCGGGTAAGGACTAAACGTGGCCCGGGTCAGGACTAAACGTGGCCCTGGTAAGGACTAAACGTGGCCCTGGTAAGGACTAAACGTGGCCCGGGTAAGGACTAAACGTGGCCTAGGTCAGGACTAAACGTGGCCCGGGTAAGGACTAAACGTGGCCCGGGTAAGGACTAAACGTGGCCTAGGTCAGGACTAAACGTGGCCCGGGTAAGGACTAAACGTGGCCCGGGTCAGGACTAAACGTGGCCCGGGTAAGGACTAAACGTGGCCCTGGTAAGGACTAAACGTGGCCCGGGTAAGGACTAAACGTGGCCTAGGTCAGGACTAAACGTGGCCCGGGTAAGGACTAAACGTGGCCCGGGTAAGGACTAAACGTGGCCTAGGTCAGGACTAAACGTGGCCCGGGTAAGGACTAAACGTGGCCCGGGTCAGGACTAAACGTGGCCCGGGTCAGGACTAAACGTGGCCTGGGTAAGGACTAAACGTGGCCTGGGTCAGGACTAAACGTGGCCCGGGTCAGGACTAAACGTGGCCCGGGTAAGGACTAAACGTGGCCTGGGTAAGGACTAAACGTGGCCCGGGTAAGGACTAAACGTGGCCCGGGTAAGGACTAAACGTGGTGTTGCCCTGCAGTTGTACGAGCTGATGGTCATGGCCTTCAAGTACCAGGTCTTCCTCTGCCCGAGGCCCAAAGATCTGCTCCTCATCAGCCACAACCACCTGGACTCCATCAGGACCCTGGTCCAGGACACGCCCGCGGTCCTGAACCAGGTCCAGGAGACGCAGCGCCGGCTCATCGAGGTACAGGGACTAAACCCGGACTAAACGAGGACTAATACAGGACCAAACCGGGACTAAACCCGGACTAATACAGGACTAATACAGGACCAAACCGGGACTAAACCCGGACTAATACAGGACCAAACCGGGACTACACCGGGACTAAACCAGGACTGAACCGGGACTGAACCAGGACAAAACCGGGACTAAACCGGGACTAAACTGTGACTAAACCAGGACTAAACTGTGACTAAACCGGGACTGAACCGGGACTGAACCGGGACTGAACCGGGACTGAACCGGGACTACACCGGGACTAAACCGGGACTGAACCGGGACTGAACCGGGACTACACCGGGACTGAACCGGGACTAAACCGGGACTGAACCGGGACTGAACCGGGACTGAACCGGGACTACACCGGGACTAAACCGGGACTGAACCGGGACTGAACCGGGACTACACCGGGACTAAACCGGGACTGAACCGGGACTGAACCGGGACTGAACCGGGACTAAACCGGGACTGAACCGGGACTGAACCGGGACCGAACCGGGACTAAACTGTTACTAAACCAGGACTAAACCGAGACTAAACCGGGACTAAACCGGGACTACACCGGGACTAAACCGGGACTAAACCGAGACTAAACCGGGACTAAACTAGGACTAAACCGGGACTGAACCAGGACTGAACCGGGACTAAACCGGGACTAAACCGGGACTACACCGGGACTAAACCGGGACTAAACCAGGACTGAACCGGGACTAAACTGTTACTAAACCAGGACTAAACCGAGACTAAACCAGGACTAAACCGGGACTAAACCGGGACTAAACCAGGACTAAACCGGGACTGAACCGGGACTGAACCGGGACCGAACCGGGACTAAACTGTTACTAAACCAGGACTAAACCGAGACTGAACCGGGACTAAACCAGGACTGAACCGGGACTGAACCGGGACTGAACCGGGCCAAAACCGGGACTGAACCGGGACTGAACCGGGACTGAACCGGGACTACACCGGGACTAAACCGGGACTGAACCGGGACTGAACCGGGACTACACCGGGACTAAACCAGGACTAAACCGGGACTGAACCGGGACTACACCGGGACTGAACCGGGACTAAACCGGGACTGAACCGGGACTGAACCGGGACTGAACCGGGACTACACCGGGACTGAACCGGGACTGAACCGGGACTACACCGGGACTGAACCGGGACTGAACCGGGACTGAACCGGGACTGAACCGGGACTGAACCGGGACTACACCGGGACTGAACCGGGACTGAACCGGGACTGAACCGGGACTGAACCGGGACTGAACCGGGACTGAACCGGGACTACACCGGGACTAAACCGGGACTGAACCGGGACTGAACCGGGACTGAACCGGGACTGAACCGGGACTACACCGGGACTGAACCGGGACTGAACCGGGACTGAACCGGGACTGAACCGGGACTGAACCGGGACTGAACCGGGACTACACCGGGACTAAACCGGGACTGAACCGGGACTGAACCGGGACTGAACCGGGACTACACCGGGACTGAACCGGGACTAAACTAGGACTAAACTAGGACTAAACTCGGACTAAACCCGGACTAATACAGGACTGAACCAGGACTGAACCGGGACTAAACTGTGACTAAACCGGGACTAAACTGTGACTAAACCGGGACTGAACCGGGACTGAACCGGGACTAAACCGGGACTGAACCGGGACTAAACTAGGACTAAACCGGGACTAAACTGTGACTAAACCAGGACTAAACCAGGACTACACCGGGACTAAACTAGGACTAAACTCGGACTAAACCCGGACTAATACAGGACTAAACTGGGACTACACCGGAACTAAACTGTGACTAAACCAGGACTAAACCGGGACTAAACCAGGACTAAACCGGGACTAAACTAGGACTAAACCGGGACTGAACCAGGACTGAACCGGGACTAAACCGGGACTAAACCGGGACTACACCGGGACTAAACCGGGACTAAACCAGGACTGAACCGGGACTAAACTGATACTAAACCAGGACTAAACCGAGACTAAACCAGGACTAAACCGGGACTAAACCGGGACTAAACCAGGACTAAACCGGGACTGAACCGGGACTGAACCGGGACCGAACCGGGACTGAACCGGGACCGAACCGGGACTAAACTGTTACTAAACCAGGACTAAACCGAGACTAAACCGGGACTAAACCGAGACTGAACCGGGACTAAACCAGGACCGAACCGGGACTGAACCGGGACCGAACCGGGACTAAACTCTTACTAAACCAGGACTAAACAGAGACTAAACCGGGACTAAACCAGGACTAAAGCAGGAGTAAACCAGGACTAAACTGGGACTAAACCGGGACTAAACCAGGACTAAAGCAGGAGTAAACCAGGACTAAACTGGGACTAAACCAGGACTAAACCTGGATTCTGGTCCTCAGACGTACACGGGTTTTCCTCCTGGAGAACTTCAGCTGCTGCGACAAACGCTGCTCATCTTCTTCCAGGATTACCACATCCGAGTGAGTACTTATACTTATACTACTACTACTACTACTACTACTACTACTACTGTACTACTACACCATAGAGAAACTGTGTCTGTCCTGCAGGTGTCGCTGTTCCTGAAGAGCCGGATCCAGAACCCGAACGGACGCTTCGTGTTGGGGACGACTGGACCGGTGCCTCGCGGGGCCGACGTCCCGGGACTCATCAGGTCCGACCACACTTTCCCTCACGTCACTTTTTTGTCATTTTTTTTGTCACATTTTTGTCATTTTTTCATCATTTATTTTAGCAATTTTTTTTCATGTTTTTTTGTCACATTTGTGTCATTTTCTTTGTCAATTTTGTAGCAATTTTTTGTCATGTATTTGTCAAATTTTGTCACATTTTTATCACATTTTTTTTACATTTTTCTCATTTTTTGGTCAATTTTTTAGCTATTTTTTGTCATGTTTTTGTCACATTTTTGTATTATTTTTTTAATCATTTTTTGTCACATTTGTGTCATTTTTTTGTCAATTTTGTAGCAATTTTTTGTAATGTTTTTGTCACATTTTGTCACATTTTTATCACATTTTTTTTACATTTTTCTCATTTTTTGGTCAATTTTTTAGCTATTTTTTGTCATGTTTTTGTCACATTTTTATCACATTTTTGTCATTTTTTTGTCACATTTTTGTCATTTTTTTGTCATTTTTGTAGCAATTTTTTGTCATGTTTTTGTCACATTTTGTTACATTTTTATCACATTTTTGTCACATTTTTGTATTATTTTTAATCATTTTTTGTCACATTTGTGTCATTTTTTGTCAATTTTGTAGCAATTTTTTGTAATGTTTTTGTCACATTTTGTCACATTTTTATCACATTTTTTTCACATTTTTGTCATTTTTTGGTCAATTTTTTAGCTATTTTTTGTCATGTTTTTGTCACATTTTTGTATTTTTTTAACAATTTTTTTTATCACATTTTGGTCATTTTTTGTCATTTTTGTAGCAATTTTTTGTCATGTTTTTGTCACATTTTCGTCAAATTTTTATCACATTTTTGTCATATTTTCATCATTTTTTGGTCACATTTTTGTCATATTTTCGTTCATTTTTTGTCAATTTCTTGTGACATTTTTGCCACTTTTTCATCAATTTTTCGTCACTTTTTTGTCACATTTCCATCATTGTTTTCGTCTCAGTTTTGTTGCTATTTTCACAGCTTTTTTCCAGAAGCTTTTGGACTGGGGTAAAGCCAAACTGGAGAAAATGCTCTCGGTTCAGGTGGGAGTTAAGGGGTTAAAGTCTGGTTTTAGACTAAATTGCATTATAAATAAAATGCATTATATTATTATTATTATTATTATTAAAGCTCAGACCTGCATCACGTGATTTTATTCTTTTTTACTTTTCATTTAATTTTTAGGAGTCGACCAAAATATCTGCAGAATTATTTTTTATTGTCAAATGTTTTTATTTTAGTTCTGTGACTTTTCTTTTTTTCCTTTTTGTCCCGGCCTCGCTCTGACCTGCTGGGGTAAAACGTTTCCGTGGAGACAATAATGATCCTCAGCGCTGACCCTGTGGCGTCTTTAGGCTGTGGGTGTTTCCTTTTAGCTTCGCTGTTGTTGTTTTTTTTTACGAGCGTGAATGCGGTGAATATTTGCATATAGACCTGAGTGACGCCGACCCAACCCAAACCTGCAGCGCTTTCTCTGTATGCAAATGAGCGGGACGCCCTGTTGTTGTTCAGGTGAAACCTCCTGTGAGACTAAACTATTATTATACTAAATTAACCCGGTTTAGTTTCTTTAGTGAGCGGCTTCAAACACTCTGCTATTGTTCATGCGATTATGAAACGTTCTGATAACGGCCAACAGCTGAACAAACATCAACTCTGTTTTTCACATGAGAAGTTGCATAATGCAGCTTTAACCTCATGTTGCTAGAATAATGTTAGAGGTGTCATCAAAAGGTGACAAAAAATGACACAAAAATTACAAAAACGTGACAAAAAATGACAAAAAATGAAAAAAAAAAAGGCCAAAATGTGATGAAAAAGTGACAAAAATTTGACAAAAATGTGACATAAAAAACAAAAACATGTGACGAAAATGTGACGAAAATGTCACAAAAAAGTTGCAATAAGTGATGAAAAAGTGATGAAAAAAAACAAAAATGTGACAATTTTTTTTTTAAATAAATGTGACAAAATTTTATGAAAAAAGTTAAAAAAAAGATGAAAAAATGACAAAAAATTGACAAAATGTGATGAAAAAATGGACAAAAAAGTGACAAAATTTTATGAAATAGTGACAAAAAATAAAACAAAAAGTGACAAAATTTGATGAAAAAAGTAAAAAAAAAACAAAGAAAAAATGACAAAAAATGACAAAAAATGACAAAAAAAGACAAAAAATTACAAAAATGTGACAAAAATGCAACAAAAATGTGACAAAAAAAACAAAAAATGACGAAAATGTGACAAAAAAGTTGCAATAAGTGATGAAAAAGTGATGAAAAAAGTAACAAAAATGTGACGAAATAGTGACCAAAAAAAAAATCGCCACTTTTTTGTCAAAATGTGATGAAAAAAGTGACAAAAAATGATTTTAAAAAAATGATTTAAAAATGTTACAAAAATGTGATGAAAAAGTGACGATTTAAAAAAAAGTGACAAAATTTGATGAAATAGTGACAAAAAATAAAACAAAAAGTGACAAAATGTGATGAAAAAAGTAAAAAAAAAACAAAGAAAAAATTACAAAAAAGTGACAAAATGTGATGAAAATAGTAAAAAAAAATGCAACAAAAAAGTGACAGAAAAGTGATGAGAAGGTGATAAAAAAGTGACAAAAATCTGACAAAAATGTGACAAAAAAAACAAAAAAATGACGAAAATGTGACAAAAAAGTTGCAATAAGTGATGAAAAAGTGATGAAAAAATGTAAAAAAATGACAAAGTTACAAAATGTGATGAAAAAAGTAAAAACAAAAAAACGATGAAAAAATGACACAATTTGATGAAAAAAGTGACAAAAAAGTGATGAAATAGTGACGAAATTCTTTTTTTAAAAAGTGACAAAATGTGATAAAGTAAAAAAAAAACGATGTATAATTGACAAAAAAAGACAAAAAGTGACAAAATGTGATGAAAACAGTAAAAAAAAAGATACAAAAATGACAAAAAAGTGACAAAAAATTACAAAATGTGTTGGAAAAAAGTGATGAAAAATGACAAGTGACAAAAGTGTGACGAAAAAGAAACAAAAATGACAAAAAAAAATGTCAAAATGTGATTAAAAAGGTGACAAAAATGTGATGAAAAAAGTGATGAAAAATGACACCAAAAAAAAGTAACAAAAATGCAACAAAAAAGTTACGAAAATTTGACAAAAAGTTACATAAAAGTGACATAAAAGTGACAAAAAAGTGACAAATGTTTGACTAAAACGCAACAAAAAAGAAACCCAAATGTGCAAAAGAGTTTTGTCGATCGGGAGAATCTTGGGAGCAGAAGAAATGTGAATGAGACTAAAACATTTGAGTAAAGCTTTTACTGAAAACAATAAATTCTGTTTTTGCAGCTGATGAAAAGTTTCAGACTTGCTTTAGGCCTTTGTTTCTGAAGCTCCTCAGTCACAGATGAACCTGCTGGTTATTGGACATCTTTCCAAACCGTTTAGAGGAACTTCTCTGCATGACCTGTTTCACATTGTTTGAATGTTGTGGTGTCTCTGCAGGATGTTGGACCTCAGGGGGAGGGAGGTGCAGCGCTGCCAGTTTCCCACAGGGGGCGCTTACACCAATGCGATCAGAGAGGGCAGCTTCGACATCAGCGGAGAGCGAGTCCTCAAGCTGGGAACGAACATGTGAGGAAAACATCTGCAAGTACAACTAACTATAACACTGGGCCTGATCTGGGACAGGGCGGGAACCAACTGTCCTGGGTTTGAGTCATTATTATAGAAGAAATCTGTCCATTCTCACGTTTTGGTCTTGTTTTTTTCACTTAATTATTGTTTTTTTTAAGAAGTTAAGAGGTTGATTGCATTGGCGGCGCCAGGGGGGGTCTTGGGGGGTCTCAAGACCCTCCCAAAAAACGCCTTGACCCCCCATTAAACCCCCCAACCCCTTCTTAATTAAATACATGTAAATCCCTCCTCCGTGAACATGACGGGCCTGATGATCTCCGCCGCTGCGGGCGGCTGTATGCGCTGCTGTGTCTGTCTTTCGTGCGCAGTGACTGTCACGTTTCTTTCTTGGTGAACGCCACGACGGGCGCGTGTCTCGCTGTTTACAACATGCCTGAGCGCGGGGCTGACAGAGGGAGAAGCAGCTGCAGCGACATTAATGAAAGTGCACCGGGCGGATGGAAGTCTGTGAACTCCACAGCAGGATCTGGTCACGCACAAACCGCGTGTTCATTTTAGCGTATTACTGCCGCTCACGCACACAATGTCCACCTTTTGCTTTGATAGTGCCCTAGCCCGCCTGCCCCGGTGTAAAGATTTTAAACTACCCCCCATTTCAGGCTACCCCCCGGTAATTTGAAATCAGTTTCAAGTTACCCCCGGGGGTAAGATGAACGCGATTTCAAGCTACCCCCCCTGATTTCAGACTACCCCCCTCTCAACTGCTTTCTTCATCCATAAAATACCTTACAGGAACCGCAGTTGGAGCCGTAACCTTAAGGATAGTGGAGTTTACGAACTAAAGCTAACCTTACCTTAGCCCTAACCTTAAGGATAGTGGAGTTTACGAACTAAAGCTAACCTTACCTTAGCCCTAAACTTAAGGATAGTGGAGTTTACGAACTAAAGCTAACCTTACCGTAGCCCTAAACTTAAGGATAGTGGAGTTTACGAACTAAAGCTAACCTTACCTTAGCCCTAAACTTAAGGATAGTGGAGTTTACGAACTAAAGCTAACCTTACCTTAGCCCTAAACTTAAGGATAGTGGAGTTTACGAACTAAAGCTAACCTTACCTTAGCCCTAAACTTAAGGATAGTGGAGTTTACGAACTAAAGCTAACCTTACCGTAGCCCTAAACTTAAGGATAGTGGAGTTTACGAACTAAAGCTAACCTTACCGTAGCCCTAAACTTAAGGATAGTGGAGTTTACGAACTAAAGCTAACCTTACCTTAGCCCTAAACTTAAGGATAGTGGAGTTTACGAACTAAAGCTAACCTTACCGTAGCCCTAAACTTAAGGATAGTGGAGTTTACGAACTAAAGCTAACCTTACCTTAGCCCTAAACTTAAGGATAGTGGAGTTTACGAACTAAAGCTAACCTTACCTTAGCCCTAAACTTAAGGATAGTGGAGTTTACGAACTAAAGCTAACCTTACCTTAGCCCTAAACTTAAGGATAGTGGAGTTTGCGAACTAAAGCTAACATTACCGTAGCCCTAACCTTAAGGATTGTGGAGTTTACGAACTAAAGCTAACATTACCATAAGAAAAGTTACGAGAGTTGTAGCTATTATTAGCAATTAACATCCGGGCATTTTCTATTTAACACAGCCAATACATATTGTGGCGGGGGTAATCTGAAATCAGGGGGGGTAACTTGAAATCAGTTTCAAGTTACCCCCCGGTAGTCTGAAATCAATTTCAAAGTAACGGGGGGTAAGGTGAATGGGGGGGTAGTTTGAAATCGCTACACCGGGGCAGCTGCTGCTCACAGCGGCAGCTCTGCGCTCTGACCGCACAGCTGCCGCTCACACGCACAGAGCGAGCGCCCTGAACAGAAGGGCAGAGACAGGTACCACAGGTACCACACATTCATCACTCCGTTTGTTTGAGTTCTTCACAACATGGACCAAATGAGAGAGCGAGTCAGCCCCTCCCCTCAGCGTTACCATAGAGACCTGTTCCCACCATATGCATTATGACCACATAATGTTAAATAATAATAATAATAATAATGCATTGGTTTTATATAGCGCTTTTCTGGACACTCAAAGACGCTTTACATTGCACTATTCATTCACTCCATGCCCGGTGGTGGTAAGCTACTATTGTAGCCACAGCTGCCCTGGGGTAGACTGACGGAAGCGAGGCAACCAGTCTGCGCCATCGGCCCCTCCGACCACCAACCACTCACTCACTCACTACATTCACTAGGCTTCCTGGTGTTACCAAACGGTCTCCCATCCAAGTACCGACCAGGCCCTTCCTGCTGAGCTTCCAAGGTCTGACGGGATTGGGCAGAGCAAAGAGCTTAAAGCTACAGTCGATCAAACATTAGTTGATAAGATGTAAATTCTTCTTTATGCTAATGATATTTTCTACACATAATGCAACAACATTGATGCTTTGTACATTCTGATTGGATGTAACATTATTTAAAATCATATCTGTAGGTTTCACATGTGTCCTCACTTTTGACCTCAGGCGTCCTGCTTTTCAGTGTAATAGAGCTGGTGACCCTCTGAGGACCAGCACAGCAAGGGCAGGCTCACAGACTTAAGAGAAATGTTTTGACCTTTTTTAAAGCCAAAGTAAATTCTAGTCAAGAGATTTTAGGCAGTTCATGAAGGCATTTATAATTAGATTTGCAATTAATTTGTAAACATTTTGTAAAAATCGATTCCCGGCCCTAATCATTTATTTGACACATTAAAAAATACAAACATAAAAATCCCTGCAACCCCCCACAAACCTTGCTGCACCTACTCTTTTGTAAATATGTTTTGTGTCATAGGCGTGAATATGGCAATTAAAGTTTGAATGTATTGTTTGCAAACTGCTGATTACTACTGATTCATTCATTTAAAACAAAGTAGTTGATCTGCTGTGTTGTTTTTTATGGTTTAGCAGCAGTAATATGCAGTTATTAGCCGTGTCCACTATATTTTTTGTTGGTTTTCATGAGACCCCCTTGAAATGACCAGGACCCCCCATTGCCCCCCCCAATCAAAATTGTCTGGAGCCGCCACTGGTTGATTGTGTCTCTGTTTGTGTAGCTGCGTGTGGCTAACAGAAGCTAACGCAGGAGGAGCTAACCCAGAAAACAGAAGTCTCTTATCCACAAAAGGCCACAACAGCTTTGGTTTTTAGTCCTGTTTTGTTGTACAATGTTCTCTATGCACAGTGACCTCACGTGTTTCCTCCTGGACAGTGAGGTCTGCGCTGTCCTTCCTCTTCACCGTTAGCAGGTCCCACACAAATGAAGCGAGAGTGAAGATTTGATGAAGAACACTGAGCAAAAGGTCGGCTGTGACGGTTTTGTCTTGAGGCTAACGGTTATTAGCACAAAATTTAAATCTAAACTAGTGCAAAGTTTTGAACGAGCCTCGGCCTGTGAGTTGTTAAACTTTTATTGACTTGTTTACACGTTATATTATAAATATTTAACACTAGCCTTTAGCTCATAGGATAAAAGCTCCGCCCTTAATGAGCACTGGCGTCTCCTTTGGCACAACATGTAAATCTGTGGCCTTTCGGCAAAATTCACCTTAAAAAGCAGCACGGGCTGAGGCTTGTAAGAGCTCCTGATGCTGTTGGGCTAAACATGACGTTTTCCTGCAGCCGCAGGAGGTGAGTCTGCACTCGCTCACCTGGACTGAACAAAGCACCGGCTATAAGCTGGTGTACACGCTGACCCCGCGCTGACCCCGCGCTGACCCCGCGCTGACCCCGCGCTGACCCTGCGCTGACCCCACGCTGACCCCGCGCTGACCCCGCGCTGACGGACGACTGAGAGCCATGACCAGCCTGAGACACGGCACTGACGCTGCATAATTCTATATCACCACATGTGAACTTTAATGGTGCTCAGACTCATAAAGGAGCTAACGGCTACACGCTAACCCCGCTCAGACTCATAAAGGAGTTAACGGCTACACGCTAACCCCGCTCAGACTCATAAAGGAGCTAACGGCTACACGCTAACCCCGCTCAGACTCATAAAGGAGCTAACGGCTACACGCTGACCCCGCTCGGACTCATAAAGGAGCTAACGGCTACACGTTAACCCCGCTCAGACTCATAAAGGAGCTAACGGCTACACGCTAACCCCGCTCAGACTCATAAAGGAGCTAACGGCTACACGTTAACCCCGCTCAGACTCATAAAGGCACTAACGGCTACACGCTAACCCCGCTCAGACTCATAAAGGAGTTAACAGCTACACGCTAATGCGCTAATGTTTATCAGTCTGTAACAACAAAAACAACAAACGCCGACACAATGAGACAGAGCACCAAACTCATCCAGGTTTAGTGACGACTGCAGCTTCATATGAGACATTAGCTGCTGATGAGCACATCTGTATGCACATCTGTATGCACATCTGTTTGCACATCTGTATGCACATCTATAAAGCTAACGTACAGAGAGAATTTACTGTGTCGGAGGGATGAACTCTCCAGGTGGACCGTGTGGTATTTTTTTTCTACTACATTTTTATCATTTTAGTTGAAATAGAACATAGTCTTATATTTGCGCTTCAGAAACTGGAATGTTTGAGTTCGTTAATCATAAAATCTACATGTGTTTTGTTGATTCCGCCCCGTGAACTCTCACCTTTTTCATCATGTATGTGTTTGTGTGTCTTTGGGGCAGGAGTCACATGTTCTCACTGCAGAGACTCTGGGCCCGATCTTGTGCATCAAAACGCAGACGATAGCGTGACATTTTGCCTCAGTAGGAGCACTTTGTGATCTTCCACTCCAGACTTAGCGCATTTAAGTGGGTGGAGACACACATTTTCCTCCAACCAGATCGACTCCGCGTCCAGGAGAGTGGTTGTGGGAGTGTGGGGTGAACATGTGCTTTTGTTTTGCTTCGCGTTCACGCCGAGCGCGGCCGATCCGCGCCACAGCGGACGCTGTAGCTCTTTTTCTCTGGAGACGTGAACATGGTTTAGCTCACGATGGGGTAAATAAAGTTTTTAGTTTGACCTGTGAGAGCCTAAGGCTTAAGAAAGAACGCAAGACAGCGCAATGTAAACCAGGAAGTGAATGTCAGCCGTGTTTCCATCAGTGCAGTCGCCTCCTCTTGTGACGCCCCCTCACAGGTGGCGGAGGCGAATGGCACATGTAGCGCCGCCACTCGGAAAATAATTCACCAAGAGCCTGCGCCGCCCCGTGCGCCGCCACAAGATCTAACCCTCTGTCCTTTACCAGACCCTGAGCTGTGTCTTTATCTGTTTGGGACCTGAAGGTAAAAGCTCAGGGAAGGACGGACAGCGGCGTAAGGACCGTCCCGTGAGGACCGTCCCGTCCCGTGAGGACCGTCCCGTCCCGTGAGGACCGTCCCGTGAGGACCGTCCCGTCCCGTGAGGACCGTCCCATGAGGACCGTCCCGTCCCGTGAGGACCATCCCGTCCCATGAGGACACTGTGCACTGAGCCCATTTGGATCAACGCTTATTTGAATGAATCACATCCAAGAAACCGAGAAAGACATCATCCGACAAAGTGATGTTTTCTCAGACGTGCTTCAACAGAGCCACTTTTTACGGCCAGAAATGTGTTTATATGAAACATAGAACAAGTCGGGACGAACAAACCGAACGTGTGGCCAAAATCCGAGGTTTTCCCGGCAAGACACTGCAGGTGAAGACATGACGCTGGATTTAACTCCACACAGAAACATGATGAGAACACCAGCACCGCCCACACTCACCGGCCACACTCGCCGCCCCACACTCACCGGCCACACTGGTCCTCATGGCGTGGAGCAGACTCTTGGTAAACAGCGTTCCTATGTAGCTCTGCTGAAGAACCTGGCTCCAAAGAGGTTTTCTTTCTCTCAAAATGACCCATGTGACCACGCTGGGCTCGGTGTCGTTTGTCTAATGTCTATTTCCTGCCTGATTAGTTTCACCTGAAGCTCCTGTTGTCTTTAAGTCGTTATTCTCTATTGTAACCGTTTGAACTCATTCTTCTCCTTGTAGTTACACGGCGGTGAACCCTGAGGAGACGCACACGTCCAAAGCTCCGTCTGCAAAGGTACAAACACCTCCAGCTCCTCAGGTTTGGAGCGACGCCCTGGCCCTGCAGTCTTTAATTAGCTCTGATTTAGCTCTGGTTCAGTCTTTGATCCTTTATGTTAACAACAGCCCCACAGTCTGAAACAGAGCGCGATTAAGTTCATACTAATTCATTAATACAGAGGTGTTGTTTCAACCTGAGGTGTTAAAACTAGAGCCCTGGAAGTGACATCAGACAAAAACAATTTGGGGGGTGAAAAACAAAACAAAACTTATTTTGCAGGTGGTGGGTCCACAGAAGGACGGCCTCACGGTTCTAACCGGGCCTGTTGGTCTCTCATAACCTAGGACCTGTTTGTCCTGGGAGACCCGATAACAGAGCCCCAGGATCATCCGGTGCTCAAACCCTCCACCACGTTAACCTCCTGAGACCTGAGAGTTTGTCTGGTGCATTTTATAATTGTTCGGGCCAGAAGGTCCTAATTAGTCAAAATTCAAAATTTCAGCTTAATATAATAAGTAGTTAAAGGGGGGGTATTATGCAAAATGGACTTTTTCAAGCTTTACATCATGTTATTATTTCATTCCCTCATTAAAACATGCCTGAAGTGTTGCCTTGGCACATTCACGTATTTTTGAGTAATCTGTAAAAACTCTGATGGCGGCCATTTTAGGGATAGGTTTGCCTGAGTCCTCCTAGCTTTTTTTTCTTCATTTTTCCCACATTTATTGCTCCTCTTTCCCCTCCTTTTCATCCTATTTTTTCCTTTTTCCCCTCAGTTCCTCCTCCTTCTCGACATTGGAGATAAATGTGATATTGTGAATTATTTACATGTATTCAGACTGTGCATGGCCCACCTCCAGTTAAACTTTCCTCCCGTGTGGCGACAGACGGAGTGCGGGCCGAACCCGCTGGCCAAAGAGGAGCTGAACCTTCTGTCCAGACTCATGGGGACGCTCCAGTCCGGGTCCGAGCCCAGGCCGGGTCCAGAGACGGGTTTTAGGATCAACCTGTTCCCCAGTGACCGCGAGGAGGACGAGGCGTGAGTCCTTTACACGACACACGAATATTAACCCCTTAACTCCCACCTGAACCGAGCACGTTTTCTCCAGTTTGGCTTTGCCCCAGTCCAAAAGCTTCTGGAAAAAAGGTGTGAAAATAGCGACAAAACTGAGACGAAAACAATGATGGAAATGTGAGAAAAAAGTGACGAAAAATTGATGAAAAAGAGGCAAAAATGTCACAAAAATGTCACAAGAAATTGACAAAAAATTGACAAAAAATGACAAAAATTTGATGAAAAAATGACAAAAAAAAATTGACAAAAAAATTGACAAAAAATGACAAAAAAAGGACAAAGATGTGACAAAAAAAAGACTAAAAAAAGACAAAAAAGTGACCAAAATGTGATAAAAAATGGACGAAAAAATAACAAATGTGACCAAAAAATGACAAATAAAGTTACAAAAATGAGTTGAAAACAACGATGGAAATGTGACAAAAAAGTGACAAAAAATTTATGAAAAAGAGGCAAAAATGTCAAAAAAATGAACAAAATGTTACAAAATGTGACAAAAAAATGACAAAAATTTGATGAGAAAATGACAAAAATTTGACAAAAAATGACAAAAAAATGACAAAAATTTGACAAAAATTTGACAAAAATTTGACAAAAAAAACACAAAAAAAAGATAAAAAAAGTGACCAAAATGTGATAAAAAATTGACGAAAAAATGACAAAGAATTTGACAAAAAATGACAAATAAAGTTACAAAAATGAGTTGAAAACAATGATGGAAATGTGACAAAACAGTGAGAAAACATTGACAAAAAAGTGACGAAAAATTGATGAAAAAGAGGCAAAAATGTCACAAGAAATTGACAGAAAATGACAAAAATGACAAAAATGTGATAAAAATTTGCCAAAAAAATGACAAAAATGTAATAAAAAATGACAAAAATTTGATGAAAAGTTGACGAAAAAATGACAAAAATGTGACAAAAATGTGACCAAAAAAACTAAAAAAATTTGACAAAAAATGACAAAGAAATGACAAAAAATGTGACAAAAATTAGTTGAATGCCCAACGAAAAAATTATGGAAAAAAGAGGTTAAACTGAACATTAAACTGAATATTAAACTCAATATTAAACTCAATATTAAACTCAATATTAAACTGAACACTAAAGTGAATATTAGTTGTAATGTTATTTGTGTTTGTGCAGAGACACGGAGGGCGGAGCGGAGCCGTCGTGGAGCGGAGTCATAAACATCCAGGCCATGAAGGTAAACGACTTCAGAGACAGAGACAGTCGAGTGTCATTCAGCGCTCGACAAAACAGTCAGAACAAAACACTCAGAACAAAACAGTCAGAACAAAACAGTCAGAACAAAACAGTCAGAACAAAACACTCAGAACAAAACACTCAGAACAAAACACTCAGAACAAAACACTCAGAACAAAACACTCAGAACAAGACACTCAGAACAAAACACTCAGAACAAAACACTCAGAACAAAACACTCAGAACAAAACACTCGGAACAAAACACTCAGAACAAAACAGTCGGAACAAAACAGTCGGAACAAAACACTCAGAACAAAACACTCAGAACAAAACACTCAGAACAAAACACTCGGAACAAAACACTCAGAACAAAACACTCAGAACAAAACACTCAGAACAAAACACTCGGAACAAAACACTCAGATCAAAACAGTCAGAACAAAACAGTCAGAACAAAACACTCAGAACAAAACACTCAGAACAAAACAGTCAGAACAAAACAGTCAGAACAAAACACTCAGAACAAAACAGTCAGAACAAAACACTCAGAACAAAACACTCAGAACAAAACACTCAGAACAAAACACTCAGAACAAAACACTCGGAACAAAACACTCAGATCAAAACAGTCAGAACAAAACAGTCAGAACAAAACACTCAGAACAAAACACTCAGAACAAAACAGTCAGAACAAAACAGTCAGAACAAAACACTCAGAACAAAACAGTCAGAACAAAACACTCAGAACAAAACAGTCAGAACAAAACACTCAGATCAAAACAGTCAGAACAAAACACTCGGAACAAAACACTCGGAACAAAACAGTCAGAACAAAACACTCAGAACAAAACAGAACAAAACACTCAGAACAAAACAGAACAAAACACTCAGATCAAAACACTCAGAACAAAACACTCAGAACAAAACACTCAGAACAAAACACTCAGAACAAAACACTCAGAACAAAACAGTCAGAACAAAACACTCGGAACAAAACACTCAGAACAAAACAGAACAAAACACTTAGAACAAAACACTCAGAACAGGAAATGTGACTGAACTAAAGAGTAAACTCTCTTATCTACAACAACTACAGAAACTTTAGGAGGCAAAAAGTATAAACAATAAAAAATAAATAAACAAATTATAAACAACGTCAGTATTAGCAGGTTTAGAGGTTGATAATTCTCTCCATCTGATACTGAGAGGTTAAGCCCGTTGCATTGTGGGTAATGGAATTTCTTTTGGCTACCAAACAATATCGATAGTTAGCGTGAAGGAACGAAGAAAGCTCTGATCTGGACCGTTTTACCGTCTGGAAAGTTGATGATTTAAAGTGTTTTTGTCGTCGCCGTGGAGACTGAGACGGAGACACAGACCCTGAAAGAACTGAACGTTCATATGTGGAGACGCTTCAAAAGTGACGACTGTTTTTCTCACAGTTTTTCCAACAAGGCCTGCCTTGTTGGAAAAACTGTGAGAAAAACATTTCTGAGCCTTGAAGGCGACTGTTGGACAAAGCCGCCGTCCTGACGTTTTCTAAATATTAACAACATAAATATTTGCATAGATAAAACCTTTTCCCAGGAAAATCATCAAACTCGATGACAGAAATGGAAGGTGAGAAAGGGCTTGGCTCTCCAACCCCTTTGTCCTGATCTTCTACAAACCAGACATGTGGGAAGACACCAACATTTTGACAGCTCAAGGTCACATAAATCTGTTTTCAACCAATCAGCGTGAAGCGGGCGGCTGTCCTGAGGCGCCCGACGCTGAGGCCGTGTGAGTCTGTGTGAGTCTGTGTGAGGCCGTGTGAGTCTGTGGAAGTTTGGCCTCCTGTCAAACGAGGAGAAGGTTCCTACACGCCAGTTGTTGCTCCACCTTTCCCCTAATTCTCTCCATTCCTGATGATGTTTTTACTACAAATGATTCTCCATGGACTGTGCTTAACCTCTTAACTCCCGCCTGAACCGAGAGCATTTTCTGCAGTTCAGCTTCACCCAAATCCTGTAGGTCAGTGTAACGCCTCATTTGAAAGCGAAGATCTACAGAACTCATCTGAATGGATCTTTTTCCTCACGTCATCACATTTTTTTCCATTTTGTTTGGGTGGGGTATTCAACTCATTTTTGTAACTTTGTCATTTTTTTGTCACATTTTTTGTAATTTTTTTGTCTTTTTTAAGTCATTTTTTTCGTCATTTTTTGTCACTTTTTTGTCCTTTTTGTTCACATTTTTGAAATTTTTTCGTCACTTTTTCGTCATTTTTTTGTCACATTTTTGTCACATTTTTTGTCACATTTTTTTCATTTTTTTGTCATATTTTTTTGTCATTTTTTTGTCATTTTTTTGTCATTTTTTTGGTCACTTTTTCGTCATTTTTTGTCACATTTTTGTCACATTTTTGTCATTTTTTTGTCATTTTTTCGTCATTTTTTCGTCATTTATTTGTCACATTTTTGTCATTTTTTAGTCTTTTTTTTGTCATTTTTTCGTCATTTTTCGTCACTTTTTCGTCATTTTTTTGTCACATTTTTGTCACATTTTTGTCATTTTTTTGTCATTTATTTGTCACATTTTTGTCACATTATTGTCACATTTTTGTCACATTTTTGTCATTTTTTAGTCTTTTTTTTGTCATTTTTTCGTCATTTTTCGTCACTTTTTCGTCATATTTTTGTCACATTTTTGTCACATTTTTGTCACATTTTTGTCTTTTTTTTACATTATTTTGTAATTTTTTTGTCATTTTTTTTCATATTTTTGAAAAAAAATTGTCACTTTTTCGGAATTTTTTTGTCACATTTTTGTCACATTTTTTCGTAATTTTTGTCACTTTTTTGTCATTTTTTTGTCACATTTTTGTCATTTTTTCATCATTTTTTGTCACATTTTTTTTGGTCATTTTTTGTCATATTTTTGTCGATTTTTCTCCCTTTTTTGTCACATCTTCATCATAGTTTTCGTTTCAGTTTTGTTGCTATTTTCACAGCTTTTTTCCCGAAGCTTTTGGATTGGGGTAAAGCCAAACTGGAGAAAATGTGCTCGGTTCAGGTGGGGGTTAAGGGGTTAAGTAAAGTCTCACACAGGGAACACTCAAAGCTTTTACAGACCCTGGTTCCATCTGAGGCCACTTGTTCATGAGCGTTTAGAGACAAAAGTGCAAATATCTGAACCTCATACTGACTGATCCTCATCCTCCTGCAGGACGTGGAAGCCGCCTCAGAACTGGCTCAGATTCTGGGACAGTTCACGGAGGAAGAAGAACCGTCCGAAAAGCAAACGTGCACCAAAGGAGACGAGCTGCTGGCCCTGATGGACGACCTGGGCTGAACCGAACATGGTTTTATTACGGATAAACATATCAGAAACCCGGGCGGGGGGTGATCGACGTTTACATTAGACCGACTTGTTTGTCGTAGAACATTTCTCAGGAAGTTGAGCCAAAATCGAATGTAAATAAACAACACGCAGTTTGAGATATGTTTTATTCTTGGGAGTGTGGTTTGGGTCCCTCCGGTGGTGCTTTCAGGTGATGCAGTTCTTGTTCATTTGTAAAGCAGTCATTCTAATAAAGCTAAGATATTTGACCATTTGTTTTTGTATTTATTCATGTAACATTTACTCATGAACTTGCATTTCTCATTATACAAAAATGTACAATTTACAAATACTTTGGGACATTTTCTATTAGTTTTTTTTTTTTGCCGGGTTCAATATTTGGTTTTTCAATGGGCTCTATGCACAGTGACCCCACGTGATTTCCGCCTGGACAGTCAGCCAGACGCTGTCCTTCCTGTCCGTTATCTCTTCCCATTAAAAATGAGCAGGTCCCACAGAAATGAAGCAATTGGCTTGTTGCACGGTATGGCTATGCTAGTTCCTCTGACCTGAAGTTGTGAGCGCTAGTACTTCCTGTCTGTATTCTTTTCCTATAGAGATGAGCTCGGACCTCGGATAACAATCATATTTTCTAAAGATTAAAATGTGGGCGAGTTGGTGAGTTTCTGGTAGATGATCATTTACCGTGCGTTCAAATCTTAACGTAGGATGTAACGAGTTCCGAGGAGACGCCTGTGATCATAAAGGATTGATAGCTTGTCTTGAAGCTAAAGGCTAACATGCTATAAAAAATGGAGTAAAAATATATAGCGCTAAAAAAATTAAAGTATTAATTTATATTTGAGGCACTATTTCAAATTGTATAATGCATGAAATGAATGTTAGCCTTTAGCTTCAAGACAAACTCACTGATCCTTATGAACACAGACGTCTCCTCCACGGAAATATTTACTCTGTACAGCAACTCGTTCACCTGCAGGAAGTGACCATTTACCGTCCACTAAAGATTCTTTAGGAAATCCGATGATTCGAACGAGTCTAAGCTAATCTTAATGGAAATTAATACGGACAGGAAGTACTAGCGCCCACAGCTTCAGCTCAGAGGAACTAGCATAGCCACATTGTGCAACAAGCCAATAGCTAAAGATTTGGTAAAGGACGGCGAGTAAAAGTTCAGATGTGACTGGAGCAGGTTAAAAAATATTACATGAGACGTAACGACTTCACTGGAGGAAACTCCGTGTTCATAACGGTGGATGTTTTTGTCTTGAGGCTAACGCGGCTAACACAAAATAATAAGTAAAACTAGCGCAAAGTTTTGAACGAGCCTGCGCAAAAAAGAATCGTCCTGTTAGTAGTTTAAATAATATTTAGTTGTTTACATGTTATATTATCATTTTTCAACACTAGCCTTTAGCTCTAAGATAAACGCTCCGCCCCTTACGACAGCTGGCGTTTCCTTTGGGGCTGGATTCACAGCGAACATGATGTTTGTAATACGTTTCTGTGACTCCATCAGTAACTCGTTGTTCTTAACCAGATCCTGAGCTTCTCTATATTTGTGTTTCTGCTAATTGTGAACGTAAACGATCAGCGACAGGAAGTCCAGCGTCGGGCTGACTGTCCAGGAAGACGTCACGTGGGGAAACTGTGCATACAGCCTATATTTTCAATACTAGAGTTTAGTAGTTTAAAATTAAGTTTAATTCCTTTAAATTCATTTCCTTGTATAGAAATATTGCTATTTTTTTGTTTGACTGTCTGTGTCCACACTTCAGCCTTTTGTCATTTTTTGTTCCTTTTTGGTCATTTTTCATTGTCATTTTTTTTGTAATTTTAGGGCCATTTTTGGGGCTTTTTTTTTTTAAAGTTTTTGTCACTTTTATGTGACCTTTTTAGTGGCATTTTTTTTGTCACTTTATTGGAAATGTTTTTTGTCACATTTTTGTAATTTTTTTGCGATTTTTTGTAATTTTTTGTCACTTTCTTTTGTTTACATTTTTGGGGCTTTTTGTTTTGTTTTTGTCGCTTTTTTATTTTTTTTTTATTTTTTTTAATTTTTTTGAAGTTATGTTTGAATTTTTTGTAGAAATGTTTTTGTACGTTTTTGGTATTTTTGTCACTTTTTTGAAAAAAAATCGTAATTTTTTGTCACTTTTTTTGTTTACATTTTTTGGGCTTTTTTTGTTTTTGTCACTTTTTTGTTTTGTTTTTTTCGTAATTTTTAGGGGAAAAAAATCGTAATTTTTTTGCACTTTTTTAAAATTATGTTTGAATTTTTTGTAGAAATGTTTTCGTAATTTTTTGTACGTTTTGTAAGTTTTTGGTATTTTTTCGTCACTTTTTTTTTTTTTTTTTGTTTGTCATTTTTTGTCACTTTTTGTCTTTTTTGTTGTCATTTTGAGGTCATTTCTATTCTCGTTTCCGTGGTTACTTTGTTGCTTATTTTCCAGTGCCTTTCAGAAGAAACCAAACTGGAGGAAAAGTGCTCGGTTCTGGTGGAAGTTAAGAGTTTAACGTGGAATAAAAACATTTCCAGTTTACTCTCGGGCTTTCCTGTTTTCAGCCGCAGCCACAGAGCGGCGCCATTTCTCCACATCCCCACATATACGTCATCACGCACACACACGGCATCACGCACACTTCCGGGTTCATCTCCCGGATTCTGTTGCGGGAAAACCTCGTGTTGTTTACATCGTCATCCTCCCGGTACGACACTTTTCTGTCACTTCAGCTTTTTAGAAGCAACTTTAACCCTCGTGTCGCCCCCGGGGACACTTTGTCGATGCGCATCTATGTCATAGTTTTATCAAATGGTCTGAATTTAACATCCATGACTTTTACCAGTGAAATTTGTTTTACATTTGTGATTAAGTGATTACAATGTTATGAGAAAGAGTTACACTCGTCACCTGGGGTCATTTTTGACCCCATTTTGTTTCTCTAATATCTCAGTCATAAAATATTATTTTTTAATGTTTGGGTTCTATCTTTAGTGTAGCTTCAGACTAATGGCCTGATACTAAAATGTTGTGTTTTTTATGTATTTATTTTTTCAGTTCGTAGGCCTTGTTTATGTAAAAAAAAAAAAAAAAATCCTGAACAACAACTGTCATAAAATATCAAAAATCTAATTCTGAGGATAACTCGGACTAACTGGTCAGTTTCCAAGTGGAAATAGTCAAAATTTTGCATTTTTCTCATACATTTGAATGAGAACAAATGAGACGCCATTTTGTTTCTCTAATATTTCACTCATAAAATAACACTTTGAAATAAATGTGGGTTCTATCTTTAGTTTGACTTCATAAAAATGCACTGATAGTAAATTTACCAGTTTTTATTATTTTTTGGGTCGGTGGGACATGTTTATGTAAAAAAAAGTCACATTTTGAGCCAAAAATGCCCCTGTAACACTGAACATCCTGAAGTGGATATAACTGGAAGTATTTGGTGAATTGGGCACTGGGAGAGGCTCAAAGGTAGAGCAGGTTCTGTTTTTGAAAAATGTTTCATTTTTGAATGAGAGCAAATAGTTACACTCGTGGTTTCGGCAGAATCCCATTCATTTCAATGGACATGAGCCGATCCTGCAGGTTTTCTGTCTCTGACCTTTTGTACAGACTTCGCTTGTGCTTTAGATATGAAACCATTATTATGTCTCCATCGCCTCCTGGTCTTCGTCAGGACTCGAGCTGCTGAAGTTTGTAGAAGTTGTAAACCTGAGATCCTCTTTTTGGGAAGACCAGAAACCTCTCACCCTCTGCCTTGACTGAGCGCTTTTTCTCCAGTTCGATTTTACTCTGGAGAAAAATGCCCTTGGTTAAGGCAGGGGTCTACAGGTTAAGAACAAATGGAGCGCTTCTTCCACCTCTGATGTTCCTGAGTGACCAGGGCCGTGGGAAGATATTTTGGCTAGGGGGTGCTGAGAGACAAGATTGCCCCCCAAAACGCTATTTCTTTGCTTATTTCCTATTTATTTAACCCCTTAACTCCCACCTGAACCGAGCACATTTTCTCCAGTTTGGCTTTACCCCAATCCAAAAGCTTCTGGAAAAAAGGTGTGAAAATAGCAACAAAACTGAGACGAAAACAATGATGGAAATGTGACAAAAAAGACAAAAAATGTCAAAAAATAAATAAAAAAAATGTCAAAAAATGTGACCAAAAAATGACCAAAAAATTACTAAAAAAATTGACAAAAAAAAATGGAAAAAAAATGACAAAAAAAATGACAAAAAATGACTAAAAAAATGACTAAAAATAAAAATAAAAATGACAAAAAAATTTGACAAATGACAAAAAATGACAAAAAATAAATAAAAAAATGTGACAAAAAAAAGACAAAAAATGACTAAAAACGTGACAAAAAATGACAAAAAAATGACAAAAAAATGACAAAAATGACAAAAAAAATGACAAAAAAGGGACAAAAAATAAATAAAAAAATGACCAAAAAAATGACCCAAAAATTTGACAAATGACAAAAAATGACAAAAAAAATGGACAAAAAAAATGACAATTAATTTACAAAAATGAGTTGAAAACCCCCCTCAAAAAAAATGGAAAAAAATCTGATGACGTGAGGAAAAAGATCCATTTAGATGAGTTTTGTAGATCTTAGCTTTCAAATGAGGCGTTACACTGGCCTACAGGATTTGGGTAAAGCTGAACTGGAGAAGATGCTCTCGGTTCAGGCGGGAGTTAAGAGGTTAATATTGCTTGTAATGCACAGACGATCCACCAGGGGGTGCTGTAGTGCCCTCAGCACCCTGGGTTCCCACGGCCTTGTGAGTGACGTTCCTGTGTGATGTTCCTGATGTTCCTGACGTTCCTGTGTTTCCGTGGTCCCTCAGATCCTCATGGACCCCGAGGCGGCTCCGGACCCTCCTCTCGTGGCGGGCGACGTCGGCAGCTCCATCCGCGAGCGCATCATCGCGGAGAACAGCCTGGTGGTGCTGCTGCAGGGCGTCCAGGGCCGGGTGACCACAGTGGACCTGCGGGACGAGAGCGCGGCCCGGGGCAGAGTGGTGAGCGTGGACGCCTTCATGAACGTGCGGCTGTCGGACGTCCTGTTCAGAGACAGAGCCGGGAAACTGACCGAGCTGCAGGAGCTGTTCATCACCGGGCGCAACGTCAGGTACGAAACTCAGTCCCGAGGTTTAGAACGCCATTAAACTGCATTAAACTCCATTAAACTCCATTAAACTCCATTAAACTCCACTAAACTCCATAGAACTCCATTAAACTCCATTAAACTGCATTAAACTCCATTAAACTCCATTAAACTCCATCAAACTGCATTAGACTCCTTTAAACTCCATTAAACTGCATTAAACTCCATAAAACTCCATAAAACTCCATAAAACTTCATTTTCAGCTTGTGTGTTAGCCGGGTCTCTGACAGAGGCCGGGTTCGCGGCTGGCGGAGGCAAATTAAAGCCGGTCTCTAAAACAGGCCGGGGCTTTTATTAGAAACTATAGCAGCAGAAATATTCCCCATGTTAGGAATTTGTCTCATACTGGTGTAAATGAAAACTCACGTGCAGGAAGTAACAAACGGGAACCCGGGCCGAGGGCGACGCTGCGGAAGAGCTGATCCGAGCGTAACTTTGACACAGATTTAGACACTTTTCAAACCTCCTGTGACTTTATTTGGAAACAGGGAAACAACAAATGTTTATGACCCTCCAGGGTTTTATTAAAGTCTCCATCGCGTGTTCAAAGCACGTCCAGCTGCTCCGTGTGCAGGTCAGTCCCACGCCTCAAAATAACTCCTCCCATCAGCGCGAGCGTCTCGTCTTCTCTCGGGTCAGTCTCATGATCGATCACAAACACAAACGCTCCGTCTAAACTCGCCTTTTACACAAGATGACAACAAATAATCAGGTCCGCGGTAAAAACGAAACAGAACCTGCAGTGACACTGATGTCAAAGCTCCGCTAACAGCAACGAAACACTTCCTGTTGTCCCGACAAAATAAAAGGCGTCAATGTTCCAGCCGCTGGGAGAGGGTTTGAAATGTTAATTAATAAATGAACCTAATATTTTAGGTGCAAATGGACACAAATCTCATTTTTCTTCGTTTTCCTGGTCGTCCGTTTTGCTCAAATAGAAATAAAGGCCTGTCTCTAGTTGTGGCCTGGTTCCAATAAAGGCCTGGTCCTGATGCCCTCGAGTAAATAAAGGCCCCGGCCTATATTAGAGCATTTACGGTATTGCTGTTTATTTATATTACGGTAAAGTTGTATGTGCAGAGAGAGGGGGCGGAGTTAACTGAATCGAAGCGTTGTGTCTTTCAGGTTTGAAAAATACCTCCAGAAAACACTTATATTTATCACAAAAATAGTGCTCCATAGTGGTAGAGGTACAATATATCAGATAAATGCCTATACTTAACTTTGGAATGGCTAAAATACCAGGATACAGATCCTTTAAATCAGCTCTCAAGAAACACTCAGGGTGTGCAAAAAAAAGTTTATCAATTAAATAGTAAATAAAGGAATGCAAATAATAAACATAAAGTTAGAGCAGACTTTAAAAAATGTCAGCAGTGTAAATTCTTTCAGTCTTGGTGCAGGTAAATGAGATTCAGTGAGAAACAGAAATGTAATTAACCTTATGTGAAACTCACATGTATCAGAGTGAATGAGCTCTGTAACAAAGTAAAGGTTTCGAGGCCGAGTTCAGTGACCGTGTTTGGTTCGCAGGTACGTGCACATCCCGGACGAGATGGACATCATCGGGACGATCCAGGACCAGCTGAGCCGAATCCACCGCGTCCGAAACTTCGGCCGAGACGGCGGCGGGAGGAAAGAGTTCACCAAGACCAACAAATGACCTGGAGACGCTGGAGCTGATGATGTGAGAGACTTTCCAGCTGTGATTCAAGGACTAAACCTGGGACTGAAGCAGGACCTGATCCTGAAGAGCTGCTTAACCTGACAAACCCACACATGGGTCACACGAATGTGTTATCAGGGATCTTTGAATAACACATCTGCTTTGTTTAGATTTGCTTATTTTATTTGGTTTCCTCATTAAAAGATAAAAAGAGAAAATGCTTGGTTCTATATCCTGCAAAATCAACTCTTTGGAGCTTTTAACCTCTTACCTCCCGCCTGAACCGAGAGGATCTTTTTCCTCATGTCATCGCATTTTTTTTCCATCATTTTTTTGTTGGGTATTCAACTCATTTTTGTCAAATTTTTGTCATTTTTTCGTAAATTTTTTGTCACATTTTTTTGTGATTTTTTGTGATTTTTTTGTCATTTTTTCATACATTTTTTATCACATTTTTGTCATTTTTTTTTGTGATTTTTTGTCAAATTGTTGTAATTTGTTTGTAATTTTTGTCACATTTTTGCCATTTTTTCATACATTTTTTGTCAATTTTTTTAGAGATTTTTTGTCATTTTTTTGTCATTTTTTGTCACATTTTTGTCATTTTTTCATACATTTTTTTCACATTTTGGTCAATTTTTTTGTCATTTTTGTCACATTTTTGTCCGTTTTTTTGTTCATT
Organism: Gobius niger; assembly: GCF_951799975.1. Classification (NCBI taxonomy): domain Eukaryota; kingdom Metazoa; phylum Chordata; class Actinopteri; order Gobiiformes; family Gobiidae; genus Gobius; species Gobius niger. The sequence continues at coordinate 30,701,661 of NC_136865.1, read as the reverse complement.
TTCTTGTCACATTTTTGTTATTTTTTCATACATTTTTCATCACATTTTTATCATTTTTTTTGTAATTTTTTTGTCACATTTTTGTCATTTTTTTTCTCACATTTGTATCACATTTTGTCACATTTTTGTCTTTTTTTTGTCCATTTTTTTTGTCACATTTTTGCCATTTTTTCATCCATTTTTCATCACTTCTGTCAGTGTTTTCTCACTTTTTTGTTTCACATTTCCATCATTGTTTTCGTCTCAATTTATGTTGCTATTTTCACAGCTTTTTTCTTGAAGCTTTTGGAAAGAATCCGGGCGATGGACTAACCACTGAGCCACAGTAGCACCGACGACATTCCTCATGTTTTTCCAGTCCGTGTGTAACTCTGGTAAATTGTTGTGGTTTGACGCTATGCAAATGTTTTTCCGTGACTAATCCCGTCCAGTCCGCACAGATCAGAGCCGAGACTTTACTTTTGATGATGTTTTTGTGGTTTTAGCGCCGCGTTTCCAGCCCCGCCCAGTGGACACTCGCTCTTTCCAATTAGGCTCAAATGGAGGCTGGACCCGGAGACAAACTGAACACGTCCTGCACAAAAGGCTTTTCTCTGTCGTCGTGTTTTTAATGCTTTTAACCCCTTAACTCCCACCTGAACAGAGCACATTTTCTCCAGTTTGGCTTTACCCCAGTCCAAAAGCTTCTGGAAAAAAGCTGTGAAAATAGCGACAAAACTTTGACGAAAACAATGATGGAAATGTGACAAAAAAGTGAGAAAACATTGACAAAAAAGTGATGAAAAATTGATGAAAAAGTGGCAAAAATGTCACAGGAAATTGACAAAAATGTGACCAAGAAATGACAAAAATTTGATAAATTGACGAAAAAATAACAAAAAATGTGATAAAAATTTGACACATAAAATGACGACAATGTGATTAAAAAATGTCCAAAAAAAATGACAAATGTGACAAAAAAATGATACAAATTTGATTTGAAAAATTTATGAAAAAATCACAAAAATGTGATTAAAAAAATGACGAAAATGTGACAAAAAAATTACAAAATATTACAAAAATGTGACAAAAAATGACAAAAATTTGACCAAAAAAATACAAAAAATGTGATAAAAAAAATGACGAAAAAATGACAAATGTGACAAAATGTGACCAAAAAAATGATAAAAATGTTTTTAAAAAAATAACAAAAATTGGACAAAAAATGTGACAAAAATGTGATAAAAAATGACAAAAAATTAACAAAAAAATGACAAGAATGTGATTAAAAAAATGGACGAAAAAATTACTAAAAAGTTGCAAAAATGAGTTGAATACCCAACAAAAAAATGATGGAAAAAAAATCTGATGACGTGAGGAAAAAGATCCTCTCGGTTCAGGCGGGAGTTAAGAGGTTAAAGAACACAATAAGTGATTCCAAAATGCAGCAGGTTATTCCAGTGTGAGGCTCCTCCTCTCCCTCCTCCACGTCTGACCGGAGGAAATGACCTAAAGAGGAGCCTCTGTTTTAAATGAACAAATCACGCTGAGAATGTGAGGCATGTTTTCCTGGGCCCAGAACGATCTCACTCACAGGTCGACATCAGGCCACACACAGAAACTACTGTGTCATAATAACAATGTGGCCTCAGAACCAGTAGGTCTAAATCAGGCTGAGTAAAAGACATGACGGTCTCACTATGTTTGGAGACGATATCTTTGCAAACCGTCAGACATATGTACAAAACAGCTGCCATTTCCCCCACACTTTTTTCTCAACACTTTTCTTGAAATTGGAGATAAACCTTTGAAAATATTGGGTTTAGATTTTAAACTAGCGGAGATTTGACTTTTTTTTTTACATTTCTGCAGCTAGTTTTCATAATAAAGTGTTTTGGTGATGATGTAGATCTCATGTTTACTGGACTGTGGAGCAGCAATCACAGCATCAGGAAATGCCTTTAGTTAATCCAGGCCGTCACCAGCTCCTAAAATAACAGCTCTGTCTGAAACGCCTGGGTCTGAAACGCCTGGGTCTGAAACGCCTGGGTCTGAAACGCCTGGGTCTGAAACGCCTGTGTCTGAAACTCCTGGGTCTGAAACGCCTCTGTCTGAAACGCCTCTGTCTGAAACGCCTGGGTCTGAAACGCCTCTGTTTGAAACGCCTCTGTCTGAAACGCCTCTGTTTGAAACGCCTCTGTCTGAAACGCCTGGGTCTGAAACGCCTTTGTCTGAAACGCCTCTGTCTGAAACGCCTGGGTCTGAAACGCTTCTGACTAAAACGCCTCGGTCTGAAACGCCTCTGTCTGAAACGCCTGGGTCTGAAACGCCTGTGTCTGAAACTCCTGGGTCTGAAACGCCTCTGTCTGAAACGCCTCTGTCTGAAACGCCTGGGTCTGAAACGCCTTTGTCTGAAACGCCTGTGTCTGAAACGCCTCTGTCTGAAACGCCTGTGTCTGAAACACCTCTGTCTGAAACGCCTCTGTCTGAAACGCCTCTGTTTGAAACGCCTCTGTTTGAAACGCCTCTGACTGAAACGCCTCTGTCTGAAACGCCTGTGTCTGAAACGCCTGTGTCTGAAACGCCTCTGTCTGAAACGCCTGTGTCTGAAACACCTCTGTCTGAAACGCCTCTGTCTGAAACGCCTCTGTTTGAAACGCCTCTGACTGAAACGCCTCTGTCTGAAACGCCTGTGTCTGAAACGCCTGGGTCTGAAACGCCTGGGTCTGAAACGCCTCTGTTTGAAACGCCTCTGTCTGAAACGCCTGGGTCTGAAACGCCTGTGTCTGAAACGCCTCTGTCTGAAACGCCTGTGTCTGAAACACCTCTGTCTGAAACGCCTCTGACTGAAACGCCTCTGTCTGAAACGCCTGTGTCTGAAACACCTCTGTCTGAAACGCCTCTGACTGAAACGCCTGGGTCTGGGTCTGAAACGCCTCTGTCTGAAACGCCTCTGTCTGAAACGCCTGGGTCTGAAACGCCTCTGTTTGAAACGCCTGGGTCTGAAACGCCTTTGTCTGAAACGCCTCTGTCTGAAACGCCTGGGTCTGAAACGCCTGTGTCTGAAACTCCTGGGTCTGAAACGCCTGGGTCTGAAACGCCTTTGTCTGAAACGCCTCTGTCTGAAACGCCTGGGTCTGAAACGCCTCTGTTTGAAACGCCTCTGTCTGAAACGCCTGGGTCTGAAACGCCTTTGTCTGAAACGCCTCTGTCTGAAACGCCTTTGTCTGAAACGCCTCTGTCTGAAACGCCTCTGACTGAAACGCCTCTGTCTGAAACGCCTGGGTCTGAAACGCCTCTGTCTGAAACGCCTGTGTCTGAAACGCCTGGGTCTGAAACGCCTCTGTCTGAAACGCCTCTGTCTGAAACGCCTCTGTCTGAAACGCCTGGGTCTGGGTCTGAAACGCCTGTGTCTGAAACGCCTGTGTCTGAAACGCCTGTGTCTGAAACGCCTGGGTCTGAAACGCCTCTGTCTGAAACGCCTGGGTCTGAAACGCCTCTGTCTGAAACGCCTCTGTCTGAAACGCCTGGGTCTGAAACGTCTCTGTCTGAAACGCCTCTGTCTGAAACGCCTGAGTCTGGGTCTGAAACGCCTCTGACTGAAACGCCTCTGTTTGAAACGCCTCTGACTGAAACGCCTCTGTTTGAAACGCCTCTGTCTGAAACGCCTGTGTCTGAAACACCTGGGTCTGAAACGCCTCTGTCTGAAACGCCTGGGTCTGGGTCTGAAACGCCTCTGTTTGAAACGCCTGGGTCTGAAACGCCTTTGTCTGAAACGCCTCTGTCTGAAACGCCTTTGTCTGAAACGCCTCTGTCTGAAACGCCTGGGTCTGGGTCTGAAACACCTCTGTCTGAAACGCCTGGGTCTGGGTCTGAAACGCCTCTGTCTGAAACGCCTGGGTCTAAAACGCCTTTGTCTGAAACGCCTTTGTCTGAAACGTCTCTGTCTGAAACGCCTGGGTCTGAAACGCCTGGGCCTGGGTCTGAAACGCCTCTGACTGAAACGCCTCTGTTTGAAACGCCTGGGTCTGAAACGCCTCTGTCTGAAACGCCTGGGTCTGAAACGCCTCTGTCTGAAACGCCTGGGTCTGAAACGCCTCTGTCTGAAACGCCTGTGTCTGAAACGTCTCTGTCTGAAACGCCTGGGTCTGAAACGTCTCTGTCTGAAACGCCTCTGTTTGAAACGCCTGGGTCTGAAACGCCTCTGTCTGAAACGCCTGGGTCTGAAACGCCTCTGTCTGAAACGCCTGGGTCTGAAACGCCTGTGTCTGAAACGCCTCTGTCTGAAACGCCTGGGTCTGGGTCTGAAACGCCTGTGTCTGAAACGCCTGTGTCTGAAACGCCTGTGTCTGAAACGCCTCTGTCTGAAACGCCTCTGTCTGAAACGCCTCTGTCTGAAACGCCTCTGTTTGAAACGCCTGGGTCTGAAACGTCTCTGTCTGAAACGCCTGGGTCTGAAACGCCTCTGTCTGAAACGCCTCTGTCTGAAACGCCTCTGTCTGAAACGCCTCTGTCTGAAACGCCTCTGTCTGAAACGCCTCTGTCTGAAACGCCTGGGTCTGAAACGCCTGTGTCTGAAACGCCTCTGTCTGAAACGCCTCTGTCTGAAACGCCTGGGTCTGGGTCTGAAACGCCTGGGTCTGAAACGCCTGGGTCTGAAACGCCTGTGTCTGAAACGCCTGGGCCTGGGTCTGAAACGCCTCTGTCTGAAACACCTCTGTCTGAAACGCCTGGGTCTGGGTCTGAAACGCCTCTGTCTGAAACGCCTGTGTCTGAAACGCCTCTGACTGAAACGCCTGTGTCTGAAACGCCTCTGTCTGAAACGCCTGGATCTGGGTCTGAAACGCCTGGGTCTGTGAGCGTCGCTCTCTGTTTGTGTGACTCGGACACTGGTCTGAGCCGGCGCGACCACGAAATGAGACGTTTGGTTTGGTAAACATGATTCAGCACCCGGAATAGAAACAGTCACAGCGAAAACAATACTTTACAAAAACAAGAAGCTGAAGCTGAAGAGTCACAGCAGCAGGAGCTTTATTTGTGAAGAATGATCCGTAAGAAACACGTCCATTTACTCCACAGAACATTTTTCCTGTAGTGTTTCTTCTTAACCCCTTAACTCCCACTTGAACCGAGCACATTTTCTCCAGTTTGGCTTTACCCCAATCCAAAAGCTTCTGGAAAAAAAGGTGTGAAAATAGCAACAAAACTGAGAGGAAAACAATGATGGAAATGTGACAAAAAAATGACAAAATAAATGACAAAAAAATGACCAAAATTTGATTTAAAAAATTGACCAAAAAAATTGAAAAAAATGACAAAATGTTACAAAAAAATACAAAAATGTGATAAAAAATTTGACAAAAAAATGACAAAAATTTGATTAAAAAAATGACAAAATAATGACAAACGTGACAAAAAAAATTACAAAAATTGACAGAAAAATTGATGAAAACATTTCAAAAATGTTACAAAAAAATACAAAAATGTGATAAAAATTTGACAAAAAAATGACAAAAATGTGATTAAAAAAAATGGACGAAAAATGAAAAAATATGAAAAAAATGACAAAATGTTACAAAAAAATACCAAAATGTGATGAAAAAAATTTGACAAAAAAAAGACAAAAAAAGACAAAAATGTGATGAAAAAATGATGAAAAAATGACAAATGTGACAAAAAATGACAAAAATTGACAAAAAAATTGACGAAAAAATGACAAAAATGTGACAAAATGTTACAAAAGATAAAAAATGTGATAAAAAATTGCCAAAAAAAAGACAAAAATTTGACAAAAAAGACAAAAAAATGACGAAAAAATGACGTGACAAAATGTGACAAAAAAGAAAAAAATGTATTAAAAATTTACGAAAAAAGGACAAAAATGTGACAAAATGTTACGAAAAAAATGCAAACATTTGATAAAAATTTGATAAAAACATTACAAATTTTTTACAAAAAAAGACAAAAAATGTGATAAAAAAATTACCAAAAAATGACGAAAAAATGACAAAAATGTGACAAAAAATGACAAAAATGAGTTGATTACCCAACAAAAAAATGATGGAAAAAAAATGTGATGACGTGAGGAAAAAGACCCTCTCGGTTCAGGCGGGATTTAAGAGGTTAAATGTTCTTATTAAAGTGCTTTTCCGTGTGGACATGAGTGATTCAGAGTCGTTTGTAAATAAAGTGGACGGTCCCGGTGGAGCTCACACCCTCGAGCGGCGGCGGCACAGTTTGTTTTGGCGAGTTTCTGTGCAGGAAACAGGAAGTGAGTCTGCGCTGCTCCTGATGGAGATCATGGAGGGGGAGGAGGTGCAGGGGAGAGGGGGGAGAGAAGAAAAGGAGGAGAGGAGGAGGGAGAGGAGAAGAAGAGGGGAAGGGGAGAAGGAAAGGAGGAGGAGAAGAGGAGAAGGAGGAGAGGGGTGGAAGAAAAGGAGGGGGAGAGGAGAAGAAGAGGAGGAGAGGAGGAGGAGTGGGGAAGGGGAGGAGGAAAAAGAGGGGAGGGGGTGGAGGGGAAGAGGAAGAGAGGGAGGGGAGGAGAAGGAAAGGAGGAGAAGAGGAGGAGAAGAAGAAGAGGAGAGGGGAGGAGGAAAAGTAGGGGAGGGGTGGAGGGGAAGAGGAAGAGAGGGAGGGGAGGAGAAGGAGGGGTGGAGGAGAAGAAGAGGGAAAGGAGGAAGAGGAAGAAGAAGAGGGGTGGAGGAAAAGGAGGGGGAGAGGAGTAGAAGAAGAAGAGGAGGAGGAGGGGAAGGGGGGAGGAAAAAGAGGGGAGGGGTGGAGGGGAAGAGAGGGGAAGAAGAAGAGGGGTAGAGAAGGAGGAAAAGGAGGAGAAGAGGAGGATTGGGGAAGGGGAGGAGGAAAAAGAGGGGAGGGGAAGAGGAAGAGAGGGAGGGGAGAAGGAGGGGAAGAGAGGGGAAGAAGAAGAAGAGGGGTAGAGGAGAAGGAGGAAAAGGAGGAGAAGAGGAGGAGAAGGAGGGGTGGAGGAGAAGAAAAAGAGGAGGAGAGTGGAAGAGGAGGAGAAGAAGAGGAGGAGGAGAAGGGGAGGAGAAGAAAAAGAGGAGGAGAGTGGAAGAGGAGGAGAGTGGAGGGCAGGAGGAGGGACTCTGACGCCCGGAGTGAGGCACAAGCCAGCGCTGCTCCACAGTCAGACATGGAGCCTCCGTCTGCAGCCGCTCGGACAAACTGACAGGAACAAAAACATGCTTTAAAGGTGAGTCTGTTTTTCTTTTGCTGAGGAACCGGAAGAACCGGGAAACGGAACAACTGGATCGATAAACTTTTCTTTCACTTCATTTTAAACAAGAAAATAACAACACGGATATTTTAGACACGTTTGGAAACTTCTCTCATTGGAGGAACTGTTTTTGAGACCTGGTGGTAACTATGGTAACTGTTTGTGGGAGAATATACATGAAACAAAAACTGTCACAAAGTTCAGCGTCTTCTCTGTCAGTGCAGAGAAACAAAGGTCCAACTATTTTCTCTGGAAGGCGTCGAAAAGTGGAGACAATATTCATGAACAAGCGTGATTTAAATCCTGTCTGAACGCGGAAAACATGTCGACGGAAGGAATCTGTGAAGGAATCTGTTTGTCAAACGCTATAAAACCAAGAGATTATTATTACTTATCCAAATTAAAGCAGAACTAAGTAACTTGTTTACCTGAACCTCTTAACTCCCGCCTGAACCGAGAGGATCTTTTTCCTCACGTCATCAGATTTTTTTTTCCATCATTTTTTTGTTGGGTATTCAACTCATTTTAGTAATGTTGTCATTTTTTGGTCATTTTTTATCACATTTTCGTCCATTTTTTGTCATTTTTTATCACATTTTTGTCACATTTTTGTCATTTTTTTGTTGGGTATTCAACTCATTTTTATAACTTTTTTGTCATTTTTTGTCACTTTTTGTCCATTTTTTTGTCCATTTTTTGTCACATTTTTGTCATTTTTTTGTCACAATTTTGTCACATTTTTGTCATTTTTTGTCAATTTTTTGTCATTTTTTTGTCACAATTTTGTCATTTTTTTGTCATTTTTTTGTCACAATTTTGTCACATTTTTGTCATTTTTTGTCATTTTTTTGTCACATTTTTGTCATTTTTTGTCACAATTTTGTAATTTTTTCGTCAATTTTTGGTAAATTTCTTTTGACATTTTTGTAACTTTTTTGTCATTTTTTGTCACTTTTTGTCCATTTTTTTGTCCATTTTTTGTCACATTTTTGTCATTTTTTTGTCACAATTTTGTCATTTTTTTGTCATTTTTTGTCAATTTTTTGTCATTTTTTGTCACAATTTTGTAATTTTTTCGTCAATTTTTGGTAAATTTCTTTTGACATTTTTGTAACTTTTTTGTCATTTTTTGTCACTTTTTGTCCATTTTTTTGTCCATTTTTTGTCATTTTTTTGTCATTTTTTTGTCACAATTTTGTCATTTTTTTGTCATTTTTTGTCAATTTTTTGTCATTTTTTTGTCACAATTTTGTCATTTTTTGTCATTTTTTTGTCACATTTTTGTCATTTTTTGTCATTTTTTTGTCACATTTTTGTCATTTTTTGTCACAATTTTGTCATTTTTTCGTCAATTTTTTGTAAATTTCTTTTGACATTTTTGTGACATTTTTGCCACTTTTTCATAAATTTTCCGCCACTTTTTTGTCAATGTTTTCTTACTTTTTTGTCACTTTTTTGTCACATTTCCATCATTGTTTTCGTCTCAGTTTTGTTGCTTTTTTCACAGCTTTTTTCCAGAAGCTTTTGGACTGGGGTAAAGCTAAGGGGTTAATACATCCGTCCCTCTGGGGGTAATACAAGTGTTTATGGGATGACTGGAGGGTCTTTCATCTCCCCCTGGTGTCTCTGTCCAGATCACCACAATTGCAACTTTCCTGCCTCCGAATCAGAGTCACCAATACACACTAATGGAATCACGAAGAAGAAGCTAACAGGCTAACGGGCGAAGCAATAGACCCTTTAACTGCTGACATCATCAGTGACATCATCAGTGACATCATCAGTGACATCATCTGGAGGCAGGAAGTGATCAAGAGAAATAAGATTAAACTAAAACTAGCGATTATAAGTGTAAAACTACAACAAAAAGTGTGGTCTTGTTGTGGTTGTGCCAGACCAAGAGGGACGGCGTTTGAGACGATAAAATAAGGTTTATTTGATATTTCCAAAAACAGTTAAACATGACAACAGCTCTAATGGAAATAGATAGGAATCTCACTTCCTGCCTCCAGCTAAGCCCCGAATGTTTACGAACAATTAAAGGGTCTATATCCCTCTGTCCCTTTGTCTTTTCTGTCAGCGTAGTTTTTACTCTCACGGACAGTTAATGAGTAAAAAACACAACATGTGCGACACCTGCAGTGGCGCTGACGGCCTCTAGGGGCATGAGAGACTTAGTACTGCTTTAATTATTACTTTCTTTTATAATGAAACTGACTTAATCTCTTAACTCCCGCCTGAACCGAGAGGATCTTTTCCCTCACGTCATCAATTTTTTTTTCCAGCATTTTTTTGTTGGGTATTCAACTCATTTCTGTAACTTTTTTGTCCTTTTTTTGTCATTTTTTGTCACATTTTTGTCATTTTTTTGTCCAATTTTTTGTCCATTTTTGACATTTTTTTGTCAAATTCTTATCACATTTTTGTCATTTTTTCGTAAATTTTTAATCAATTTTTTGTCACATTTTTGTTTTGTTTTTTGTCACATTTTCGTATTTTTTTCACATTTTGTCACATTTTAGTCATTTTTTATCATATTTTTGTAATATTATTGTTAGTTTTTTTTTGTCATTTTTTGTCACATTTTTATCATTTTTTCGTAAATTTTTTATCAAATTTTTCTTATTTTTCGGTCACATTTTAGTCATTTTTTGTCACATTTTTTATTAATTTTCCATTAAAGTGTAGGGGTGAGAATCCACATATTCAGCATGTATGTAGTACAGCCAGAGATGCACACAAAATATATATATATATATATATATACAGTATATAGCGCAGATACATACTGCAAACTCAAAGGCATGCTTCCCCACCCCAACCATTTGTCAATGTTTTCTCACTTTTTTGTCACATCGTTATCATTGTTTTCATCTCAGTTTTGTTGCTATTTTCTCACCTTTTTTCCAGAAGCTTTTGGATTGGGGTAAAGCCAAACATTTTGTCCGTTTTTATCCATGAAAACTAAACATTTCTCTCACATTTCGTCAGTAAAAGTCTCAAACTGACGTCTCTTTTCTCTTTGTTGTGACGACTTTATTCAAACCGCAGTGTTTTTACAGACGCAGCTCCACCACATGATCGCCACTTTAAAGGCGGCGTTTCCGACTGCGCTTGGGGCCGTCGGCGGTAACGGCTCCTCCGAGCGTTTGATCTGCTCTTAAAGGGGAGGATTACAGGAGGAAGAGGGTTTTATGGAGGGACCACTCGGCACCAGGGCGGAAAGTCTGTCCCCGTTTGAGGAGAAAAACTTTGATGCCAGATTTAACCTCTTAACTCCCACCTGAACGGATCCCATTATCTCCAGTTTGGCTTTACCCCAATCAAAAAGCTTCTTGGGAAAAAAGCCACAAACCAGCCACAAAAAATGAGAAGAAAACAAGGATGTAAACGCGACAAAAATGTGACAAAAAATCAACAAAAAAATGACAAAAATGTGACAAAAAATGAACAAAAATGTGACAATTTTTTTTTTTTTTAAATGACAAAAATCCAAAAAAATGTGACAAAAATTCTACAAAAATGTGACAAAAATCCAACAAAAATGTGACAAAAATCCAACAAAAATGTGACAAAAATGTGACAAAAATTCAACAAAAATGTGACAAAAATCCAACAAAAATGTGACAAAAATTCTACAAAAATGTGACAAAAATTCAACAAAAATGGAAAAAAAACAGAAAAGAAAAAAACGACATACAAAAGGTGACAACGCAAGGAAAAAGATCAGTTTTGTGGGTGGACTGACGACTATGAGGTGTTACACAGGCCAAAGAGGACAGAATGCATTTGGTTCTGGCGGGTGGTAAGAGGTTATTTGTTGATTATTCTGATTGATTCTTTTGTTACGTAAATTCATTTTGTTCTGTACCTTTAACTCTGTTATGTAATTGTAATTGTGTGGGATTACAGATTAAATTAGCATAGAGCTAAAGCATCTTTTTAATGTAACTGAACAATGTCCTGATCAAATAAAATAAACTAAATCCAAGTTTATTTGTTCGGCACATTTCACTCATTGTGCCTCACAGCAACACCAGACACTGAACATTATAGAAAAGGCAATAAAAACATTAAAAACACAATAAAATTACATTAACAAATACATTAACAAATACATTAAAATATGTATATGTTAAATGAGTTAAAATACAATCCTTTGCCTCAGGCCGCAGTTAAAGGGTCCTTTCAGCCTGGACTTAAACACAGTCCGGGGTGAGGCCTGTCTCACTGAGGCTGTTCCAGACTTCACTGTGTTTAGTCCTGACTCTGGAACCACCAGGAGGCCCCTCCCCGAGGATCTCAGGGCCTGAGCAGGTTCATACTGACATGTCAGAGATGGACTTTAGTGCTAAACCATGAAGAGACTTAGAAACAAGCACACTGCAAAAAGTGGATTCTAGGCAAAAAATGTCTTACTTTAAGAAATAAGTTCTTATTTTTTCTTAAAAAGTAATAATGTTTTGCCTGCAAAGTTTTCCTGAGAAAAAAAATTCTTACTTTAGGAAATAAAATCTAGCCATTTCTTGTTCAGATAAATTTGCAAAAAAAAAAGAAATTTTTTCTTGTAACAAGAAAGAAAAACTTTTTGAATCTTCCTCAGTTTTAGACAAACATTTTTCCTTTTTAAGAAAAAATAAGATCACAACAAATTAATGTAAGAACTGCTTCTCACAGAGAGATAATACTTCAGCTTCACAGCTCGAAGGTCCTGGGTTCGATTCCCACCAGGACGGGGCCTTTCTGTGTGGAGCATGTTCTCCCCATGTCTACCACTAAAAACATGTACAATAGGTGAATCCTCCAGCAGGTGATTCTGACCGTCAGCCTGGCTCCACATCATGGAGACGGGTCCGCGGGCGCGGCACGGCCGTCGACCACTGCTCGTTACTGCCCCTATGGGGGCAATAAAGTATACAAAACAAATAGGAATATTTTCCTTAAATATTAGTATTTATTAAGAACATTTTTCTCAAAAATGTGTGTAATTTAGAACATTTAAGGAAAATATCCACAATTTTTCACTAAATCCGAATGTTTTTCTTAAATTATTCAATTTTCTGAAGACATTTTGCTTAAATCTAGCTGTTTATTTGCTTAAACTGAGTGATTCTTTCTTGTTTTATAAGAAAAATATTCTCAAAATAAGAATTCTTAGCAACAACAAAATGCTGACGCCATTGGCAGAATTTTTTCCTTAAAACTTAACAAAATGTCTTATTTTAAGATTTTTTTCCTTGTTTTTAGTAGAGTACTTTTTGCAGTGCAGAGCTATTTAAAACTCTATTCTCTGAGTGACAGGGAGTCAGAGCAGAGACCGGAGCACTGGACTAATGTGGTCGTGTTTCCTGGATCAGGTCAGGACTCGAGCAGCTTTAACAGCTCGTTTGGAAAGGCCAGAGAACAGGTCGTTATAAAGTCTAACCGACAGGAGGCAAAAGCACGGATTAATCTCTGCAAGTTTAGACGCTCTGTTTCTGAGGTGAAAAAGAGGCCGCTGATGTAACGGACTTAACACGACCGTTCAAAGTCGGGTCTGAGTCCAGGATTACTCTGAGATTTCTAACTTGACTTCTCGGTTCCAGTGACGACCTCCGTGTGCCCCTCACTGTCAGTGAAACACACCCAGCTTCAGGCTCAGTGTCTGGGCTCCGGCTGACCTTTCGTCCAGTCCTTTTCCTTTGCCTCTTTGGCCTAGAACGGGACGTCCCAGATCCAGATAAAAATCACCCCCTTCAGGGTCTGGGGGCGGGTCCAGACGGAGGATTCTGGACTTTCCCACGAGCAGGAAAACACTTTAACAACAATTAACTCTAACGACTTTGAAACGTTTGGATCAGTGACATCGACGTGAGGAAACATAAGGAACGTTTTTTTTGCTGAGCCTCGTCATCAGGCTGAACTTTCCCAGGGGCCTCGAACGCCTCAGGGCTGCTCCGTCTGTGAACCGCTCTGTTCCAAAACACTGTAAACGACAGGAAGTTTCCCTCCCGCGACCCGTGACCCGCGTTACATCACGGGGGCGGGTTCAGTTCCCAAAGGCCCTGCAGCGTTTGGCTCTGATGGTCCAAGGCTGAAGACCAACCAGAGGAAGAGACATTTTTACATTTTTACCCAATTTGTCGCCCACATTTAATCACTTTTTCCCCACTTTCTTCCTCCGAGCGTTTGGTCTGGTCTTAAAGGGGAGGATTACAGGAGGAAGAGGGTTTTATGGAGGGACCACTCGGCACCGGGGGCGGAAAGTCTGTCCCCGTTTGAGGAGAAAACTTTGTGAATGTAGAGAAATCAATGTTTGAGGGAAGTGTCTGTGGAAACAACCTGAAACTTTGAGCAAGAAAATGTTTAAATTTCATTCCAGTCTTAGATTTAGTTTAGATTTGATGCCAGATTTAAGCTCTTAACTCCCGCCTGAACGGATCCCATTTTCTCCAGTTTGGCTTTACCCTGATCAAAAAGCTTCTTGGGAAAAAACAAAATAAAATATAGAGCTACAAAAAATGAGAAGAAAACAAGGATGTAAACGCAACAAAAATGTGACAAAAAATTCTAAAAAATTTGAAAAAAATTCAACAAAAAAGTGACAAAAACTCTAGAAAAAAATGACAGAAATTCAACAAAAAAATGACAAAAAATCAACAATTTTTAAAAAAAAATTCAACAAAAAGTGACAAAAATTCAACAAAAAAATTTAAATAATTCAACAAAAAATTTAAATAATTCAACAAAAAAATTAAAAAACAACAACAAAAAATGACAAAAATTCAACAATTAAAAAATAAATAAATAAATAAATGTGACAAAAATTCAACTTTTTTTTTTTTTAAATTCAACATTTTTTAAAAAAAAATTCAACAAAAAATGACAAAAATTCAACAAAAATGTGACAAAAATTCAACAAAAATGTGACAAAAATTCAACAACAAAAATTCAACAAAAAAATGACAAAAATTCATTTTTTTTTTTAAATTCAACAAAAAATGACAAAAATTCAACAAAAAAATTTAAATAATTCAACAAAAAATTTAAATAATTCAACAAAAAAATTAAAAAACAACAACAAAAAATGACAAAAATTCAACAATTAAAAAAAAAAAAAAAAAAATGTGACAAAAATTCAACATTTTTTTTTAAAAAATTCAACAAAAAGTGACTAAAATTCAACAAAAATGTGAAAAAAATCAACACATTTTTTTTTAAAAATTCAACAACAAAATGACAAAAAATCATTTATTTTTTTTAAAAATTCAACAAAAAGTGACAAAAATTCAACAAAAATGTGACAAAAATTCAACATTTTTTTTTTTAAATCAAAAAAATAAATAAAAACATAATTTTTCCCAATTTGTCCCCCACATTTAGTCACTTTTTCCCCACTTTCTTCAACATTTCCCACATATGTGACCCATCAGGAGACCGGGGGACACGACTGGGTTTTGGGGCGTGTTGAGCGGGACAGAGCTGTGAAAGTTTCATCTCCAAAGTTTCCAACAATGTGTAACACATGGAAATCTGATCACATGTGGAGAAGATGTGGCAAGTGGAATTTAGGAACTGGAAATATGTCAAAGAGAGGAATCGGCCTCTAAACTTCTGGGCTGTTCTCACCTCTCTGGGACAACAGGGCTCATTTACATCTCATTCACATAAAGCCGTCCCACTGTAAAGCTCCGCCCCCTGTCGTGTCGTGTGTGGGGGGGTTCAGAGTTCACTCAAACGCACAGAAACTGATCCAAAACAGGCCATCCATCCATCCATCCATCCATCCATCCATCCATCATCCATCCATCCATCCATCCATCCATCCATCCATCCATCCATCCATCCATCCATCCATCATCCATCCATCCATCCATCCATCCATTTTGTTCCTCTTTATCCGAGGCCGGGTCGCGGGGGCAGCAGTCTCAGCAGAGACGCACAAACTTCCCGGTCCACACACACCTCCTCCAGCTGTTCTGACCCCGAGGCGACACCAGGCCAGCTCGGAGACATAGTCCCATCAGCGTGACCTGGGTCTTCCACGAGGCCTCCTCCCACTAGGACATGCCTGGAACCCCTCCCCCTTTTTCTTTTTCAATTTGTCCCTGATATTTTGTCTTTCCCCCAATTCTTCCCCCTATTTCTTCTTTATTTTCCCCCACATTTGGTTATTCCCCTTTATTTTCCCCCATTTTATGTTTTTATTTTCCCTCTCTTTTCCCCACATTAACCTCTTACCCCCCACCTTAACCGAGTTGAAAGCTAAAGCCTACAAAACTGATCTAAATGGATTTTTGCCACTTTTTCCTCACTTTTTTGTCACTCTTTTGTTGCTTTTTTAGGGCTCTTTCTGTTGTGTTTTCAACCCATTCTTGTCACTTTTTCCTATTTTTTTTTTTCCATTTCTTTTCGTTCATGTTTTTGCTGCATTTTTGTAATTTTTTTATTACATTTTTGCGACTTTTTCATATTTTTTGTTACCTTTTGTGGCTTTTTTAAGTTGTGTTTTTGTTGCTTTTTTGTGGCTTTTTTTATTGCAATTTTCCCAATGTTTTTTTGTCACCTTTTTTGGTTGTGTTTGTTGCTTTTTTGCTGCAGTTTTGAATTCTTTTTTTTATTGCCACTTTTTCATTTTTTTTGTCACTTTTTGTGGCTTTTTATCTCATATTCGTCACATTTTTTTGCCACTTTTTCATACATTTTTTCTGTCGTGTTTTGTTGCGTTTCCATCCTTCTTTTCCTTTCGTTTTTGCCACAATTTTGCCACTTTTTTCAGTACGCTTTTAAATTTGGGTAAAACCAAACTGGAGAAAATGTGCTCGGATCGGGGGTGGTGAAGAGTCTCGAGTCTTTATTATTCTTTATTATTCTTTATTATTCTTTATTATTCTTTATTATCGTTGTGTTGTTTTGCAGGACGAGGCGGCGGCTGAAGGTTCTGCTGGAATGTGGTGAAGTGTGAAAGCGCCGGAGATGGAGCCGATCCGCAGAGACATGGAGCTGCTCAGTAACAGCATGGCCACGTACGCTCACATTAAAGGTACTGACTTTACCCACAACTGAACCTCTTAACTCCCGCCTGAACCGAGAGCATTTTCTCCAGCTCAGCTTTACCCAAATCCTGTAGGCCAGTGTAACACCTCATTTGAAAGCTAAGATCTACAAAACTCATCTAAATGGATCTTTTTCCTCACATCATCAGATTTTTTTCCATCTTTTTTGGGGGGGGGTATTCAACTCATTTTTTTTTTTACTTTTTGTCGTTTTTTTTTGGTCAATGTTTTGTCTTTTTTGTCATTTTTTTGTCCATTTTTTTGGCTTTTTTTTGGTCACTTTTGGTCATTTTTTTTGGGCTTTTTTGTCATTTTTTGTCCATTTTTTGTCACATTTTTTTGTCACATTTTTTAGTCATTTTTTAGTCCATTTTTTTGGCTTTTTGTCATTTTTTCGTCACTTTTTTGTCACATTTTTGTCACTTTTTGTCATGTTTTTGTCTTTTTTTGTCCATTTTTTGCCATTTATTTTGTCATTTTTTTGGTCATTTTTTTGGGCTTTTTTGTCATTTTTTGGTCACATTTTTGTCACATTTTTGTCACTTTTTTTGTCATTTTTTGTCCATTTTTTTGGCTTTTTTTGGTCATTTTTTCGTCACTTTTTTGTCACATTTTTGTCACTTTTTTTGTCATTTTTTTGTCACTTTTTTTGTCATTTTTTAGTCAATTTTTTTGTCATTTTTTTGTCACATTTTTTGTCACATTTTTTGTCACATTTTTTTGTCATTTTTTGGTCATTTTTTGGTCAATTTTTGTTCATTTTTTTGTTCATTTTTTTGCCTTTTTGTCATTTTTTGTCACATTTTTTTGTCAATGTTTTCTCACTTTTTTGTCACATTTCCATCATTTTTTTCGTCTCAGTTTTGTTGCTATTTTCACAGCTTTTTTCCAGAAGCTTCCAGAAAACCATTCACCCTTTACTAATACCATCCATGACCTCTGCTGACCTCTGACCTCTTCCTCCTCAGCGAACCCGGAGAGCTTGGCGCTGTTCTTCATGATGGGCGTGTGCCTGGGCCTCTTCGCCGCGCTCTGCCTCCTGATCACGGGCATCACCTGCCGACGCCGGCTCCATCGCCGCCGCAAAGCCCCGCCCACTCCGGAGCGACGGCGCGAGTCCAGCGAGGAGGAGGCGGCGGCGGCGGCGGCGGCGGCGGCGGCGGCGGGCTCCGGTCAGACGAACGGCGCCCTGCACAGCGGCGTCAGCGTGGAGGACGTGTTCTCCTCGGAGCAGGAGCTGGAGAAGGCGCGGCGGCTGGAGGAGCGAGAGAGGATCCTCCGCGAGATCTGGAGGAACGGGCAGCCCGACGTGTTGGCCACCGGGACGGGCACCATCGGACGGGTGCACTACCACTGACCGCGGGGTTTCCCTCTCACCCCCCGCCGGGAACCAGCACGTTCTCTCCAGTCACTGCCCTAAGATCTACAAAAGAGATCCACGGGGGTGCCACAAGGATGCTGCCTCAGTCCCATATTATACAGTTTGTAATGACTGTGTGGCAAAACCAATGGGTGCTGGCTGCTCTGCTTTCTGCCCACGACACTGTAGTACCTCGATATCGCTACTAGGCCCCCATTGAAAAGCTTTGGAGTTTAGACACCCTTAACTCCCACCTGAACCAATTACATTAGGTGTGTTTAAGATGAAGTGCGCCTCGCCTCGATTCCAGACGAGACCAGGCGGTGGCGTCAGAGGGCGGAGAAAGGCGCCTCTAATCAAGGCAGACACATCTCAGCCCCGAGAACAGAGAGGAGCCTCAGGTCACGCAGCGTCTCGTGTTTGTTAGAAAGAGTTTGGGAATAAAACTATTGTAAAAGTTTGTGAACACATTTCTGCTTCTCCCTCACACCAGACAGACGCCCCATCACTACAGTTACAATAACAGACTCTCCTCTTACAGTTTAGGATTAGAATAATAAACTTATGAATATTTAAAATGTAGGCCATATGTTGAACACACTGGCACTTTCTGTCAAATATGAAGACTCTGAAGCATTTCTGCAGATTTAAGTAGATCTTGGTGATGAGAAAAAAGGAGGCAGGAGGCGGCGGAGCGTCAGGGCAACACGTTTCTGATCTAAACACAACTCATATCCAATCATCTGTCAGTCCTCTGTCAGTGTACGTGTTTACGGCACTTCATTTCCCACAATCCCTTTGGCCTTTGTAGTTCAGCCAGCCGAGCGAGGCGGAGAAAAGCAACTTCGCTCGCCTACCCAAGGCGCTCCAGCCGCCTCGGTCTCACGAGAATACGGGCACCGTCGCACAGGTGGCGTCAGAGCGATTCTGACCGGCATGCACCGCTCGCCTGCAGCCGCCTGCAGCGCCTCGCTCATCTTAAACACACCTATTTTCTCCAGTTTGGCTTTACCCCAATCCAAAAGCTTCTGGAAAAAAGCTGTGAAAATAGCAACAAAACATAGACCAAAACAATGATGGAAATGTGACAAAAAAGTGACGAAAAATTGATAAAAAAGTGGCAAAAATGTCACAAAAATGTCACAAGAAATTGACAAGAAATTGACAAAAAAATGTCGAAAAAATGACAAAAAATTGATCCAAAAAATGACAAAAATGTGACAAAAAAATACAAAAATGTGACAAAAAAAATGATAAAAAATTGACGAAAAAAAATGACAAAAAATATGACAAAATATTACAAAAAAATTACAAAAAATTAACAAAAAATGTGATAAAAAAATAAAAAATACTAAAAAATGACAATAAAGTTACAAAAATGAGTTGAATGCCCAACAAAAAAATGATGGAAGAAAAATCTGATGACGTGAGGAAAAAGATCCTCTCGGTTCAGGCGGGAGTTAAGAGGTTAATGCAGGCTACTAGTTACCATAGACATGCACTAGCCTAGCACTAGCCTAGCACTAGCCTAGCACTAGCCTAGCACTAGCCTAGCACTAGCCTAGCACTAGCCTAGCACCGCTAAACTCCTCAAATATATTGAAATCAACAACACTCTGGATAACTAGGAAACGAGGCCCTGTGTCAAAACTCCTGAAATATCCCTTTAACTCATCCATTTTTACAGATGAACGATGGAAAGTGTTTTGACGGGAAGTTTGTTGTTGTTTGTTGAAACGTGACATCACATGACCCGCCTGGTGAGGACAGTTGAAACTGCGTCTCGGATTTTTGGATCCTCTGCCTCAGAATCAGGACTTGTACGATAAAAAGGCTCACAGTATTATGGACGACCCGAGTTACAGAGACAGTTTTTATCCTCAGAGGTGAGGCTCACGAACATCAGCCTCTCTGCGTTTTTATTGTATTAATGTTTTTATATGTAGATTAGGCAAAACGTCTTTCATCGCTTTAATACCTTGTACTTGTGAAAAATAAACTTGAACTTGCCATCCAATGCTAACTGTTGCATGTAAACGAATGGAAGCGGCTAGGCTAAGCTACGCCATACGAATGAATGGGCCGCGAAGCTAACGTTAGCCACGCTCGCAAATATTACGGTTTTTGGATGTGATAAATGGTGCGAAACAAAACAGACTAAAGAGATGAGGTTTTTACATTGTTTTATTTATAAACGGAAAAGAAAGAAACAAGACGATAAACAAAGTCAACAACATTCAACAAATTCAGATCATAAGATTGAAACTCAAATATATTTACAGACATTTCTAAAGCGACAAATGTCTTTATGAGGAACAAGAAGCAGAATTTGAAAACGATTTTCAGTCGATTTAAACAATAGAAATCACTGCTTCACAAGGCAATGAAAACAACAAAAATGACCTCACTGTGGTAAATGTTTAACTAAAATTAGAAACAACGACAAAGTGAGGATTCAATACTTATAGAAATGGTCATGTTTTTGAAAGTGTTCGATGTTGTGCTTCAGATTCAGTGAGTTTTCATGTGTTGTTTGAGGTTGTCTTTACTGGCAAATCTTTTCTCACAAACGGGACAACTGTAGGGCCTCTCCCCTGTGTGTTTTCTTCTGTTTTCTTCGCACAAATGCTCGATGTACTATAGGCTATATCTTGTTGGAACATTAAATGTAGGCTCTGTTTTTGGAGATTAACTGCATATTCCTTTAACCTCCCTCCAAAGTGCTTTGAGTGATGTTACCGATTTGAAGAACTGTGATGTTAGCTCTGATACCAAGCACGCGTCCAACCTTGTTTGTTTGTATGCTACTAGCATTCAACACAAGCAATGTTGTGACACGTGACACTATTGTTGATGCCTGTGTTTATCATAACACGTACACACATAGCTTACGCATGTCATTTTTCATCCTCATATGGATGTCACTTGTTCATTAAGTATGGTGTCATAACAACAATTTTAACTTGCTTACTATATCAAGGAGGCCTCATGCTGAACATCCGAAGAGTGGTTGTCACATTTCCTCGCGTGTGGTCCACTGTTCGGGTGGCTCAGCCACATGACATGGTCCACTCAAAGCGTTGTGAAGAACCTCTAAAGTAGATGATGCATTGGTCTAAGAATTCCATGCAAAGTTACTCCGATGGGTTGATTCCAAGCATAGAACTAATCCAAGGGAATAACCGTGGGAAAAACTCGTTCATTTCTTGGTTTGGTGCACGACGCGTCTCTGCTGCGCGTCCGCGTCGCGCACTTCCGCTTTGTTTTCCCTTCGTTGATTTGATCCCTACGTTGATCTGTCACACCGGCTCAGTGTGTGATCGTCATAAAGGCTGCTTCAAGCAGTTGCCTGTTTTAGTGGCGTTTTTAGTGCATAATATGCTGCTTGTATTCAGTGAATTTTCTCGTTAGCTTATCGCGGCTAGCTTGTTAGCTCCGGGAGAAAGCCACTCGTCTATGACCCATTGTAGATGAAATGTGAGCAATAAACGTCCAAATCAACAAGCCTGGCTCCGTGTGTGATCATTGTTAAACGGTTCTTTATGTGTGTGGTGGTTTTATTGACTTTATTTGTGCATATTTCTCGTTTTCACGTGATGACTCGAGGTTTAGCTTAGCATTAGCTTTCTCCGGAGGCTCTGTGCATCATCAAGGCCCAGCGCAGAACCAGACACTGAAATAAGTGTTCTTGTCACCGGTTTTAATCCTGGGTGTTTCGGTAACAGAAACACTGATGTGTGTCTTTGTAAAAGTCTCAGAGCTGCTGTGGCTCCGGTTCACAACACATGAAGCTAAACCTCCATGATGACTCTGTTTACATCTTAGGGCTAGACACTGCGGGGAGGGGGTTCTGTGAGGAGCAGTGGTGGTTGGTTACTCGGCTGGTGACGAAAGGTTGGAGGCGTATCCTGGAGGTCGAGGGCGTTTCCTGAAGGAATCAGGCGTTTTATCCCTAAAATGGCCGCCATCAGAGTTTTTACAGATTACTCGAAAATACGTGAATGTGCCCAGGCAACACTTCAGGCATGGTTTTAATGAGGGAATGACATAATAACATGATGTAAAGCTTGAAAAAGTCGATTTTGCATAATACCCCCCCTTTAAGCAATCTGACATGACTCCGGAGGATAGTATCCTTTCCGGGTTGGTTACGTATCCAATCTATTAATGTTGATGATTGTAAATTTACTCTGGTCGGTTTATCAATCAATTGTGATAAATTCACACTGCTGATTAGATCTCTGTCCCCTGCTGAGGATCGGTCAAGCCAATTGCTGTTGAAGTCACCAAGGATTATACATTCATTATTCTTTTCTAAAGAGCTTAGGGTTGATAATATATTCTTCATAGAACCAGAGTGAGCAGAGGGCGGCCTATATACGTTGCCAATTGTAAGCGATGTATTTGCATGTAATATTATGTTAACAAAGATACATTCAAAGTCATTTGGGCCGATTTTAGGTATAGAATGCTGAGAGCACAAATTGGAGCACACATATGTGGCCACTCCACCTCCCCTTGTTCCTCTATCAGCCCTGTATAGCTGGTAACCATCTATTTCAGCATCATTATTAGATATGCCACTATGTAGCCAGGTTTCAGAGACTGTAATGATATCAGGTTTATTGTGACTGATCCAGGCTCTTAAAAGATCTATTTTAGACATAAGGCTTCTAATATTTAAATGAATAATTTAAGACCTTTATATGAATTAAAAGCCATTATTATTATTATTATTGGGACATGCTGTCAGTAACAATAGGGTTAGGTGGTGGAGAAAGTGGGGAGCATACTGTACATTTAGAGACAAACATGACACATAACAGAGACAAAACACAAAAAGAAAAACATGTGTGTACTGCAAAGTTTCAATTGTGTCGTAGTATTGATCTAGACTACTTTCACAAACACATCAATGCATAAATAATATGATCCTTATTCATTTACAAAAATTGTGACGGATAAACAAGCTTCAAACAGGTCAAATTTACGTCACTCATTTACGGTAGCAAGGACTGTATGCGGCAGTGGCTTGTGGGATGGCACATAGCTCCTAATCACTGGTTAGTTAGCATCAGAGGTCCCTATGCTAAAGTGGCTATGATAGTTAGCATCAAGGCTCCTTTTCCTAACTACTCCCTAACTGACTTACCAATTCGGAAGCAACTTGCCATGGCGGACGCTGACGCACATCCGGTTTGGCGTAAGAGCTCTTAGCAATCTGACCGTTTCGGAAGCAGCCCAAGTGTGCTGATCATAATCATTCACGCCCACCTTCTCATTGTGGGGAAAGTCACAACAGAAGTCGCATAGTCCTTGATAAGAAAAAGTGAACTCAGAGACGCTCAGGAAGCATCAAGGAAGCGCTCTGGCTCCCACTCTGTTTGTGCTGTTCATGAATGATCTTTCACATCTGATTCCTGGTGAAATCCAGTCATCAAGCAAACCTGGGACTGTAAATGATTGTCTTCTTTATGCTGACGACACTACACCCAACAGCTCCCTCTAATGGTAGAGAAAGTAATGAAGATCTCCTGGACATTGCTAAATGGGCTGAAACGTGGGGTTTGCAATTTAATCCAAGCAAAACCAAAGCAATGTTTCTCTCCAAAATGCAAGATGCAACATCGACATCAAATTCATGGGCTGTTCAGTCGAAATAGTTAATGAACATCTCCATCAAGGATTCTGGATTACAAGCGATCTCAAATTTGACAAACAAGTGGACGACGCCTGCCGAAAGGCGGCATCTCAAATGTTCCTCCTCCGTAGACTCTCCCTCTCTGTTAATGACAAGAATCTATTAACAAGACAGTATACATGTTATATTCTACCTCATTTTGAATATGCATCACCTGTCTGGGCCGCTCTAAATGTCACACAAACTAACCGCTTGGAAAAACTCCAACGCCGAGCCATTAGGATCAAACTACATCACTCCTACAACCAGATACAGATGACGACTATGAAGAACTCAGACTGGCTCCTCTAAAACACAAGCTTTGCAGTTCTGTGCTGTTACGGGGATTACTTCCAAAGGCTCTCCAGTCCCTGTGTCCAACCATTAAAATAACTCCTATTGTAACACGGAGTAAAACACTTCCATCTGGGCAAAGAGTTCCCCACGAGTCGAGCACTGGACCGATCTCCATTCCTATTTGCAAAAAAGTTATTAAACAAAATTCCAGAACTGTGGGACTGTCCTACCTTGGACTGTTTTAAAAACACATTATGGGACATCGACAAGAGGCTGATCTTTGATGTGATGTTTTAATGAACCCAGCCTTCAATGCCTTTGGGCACCACGTTTCTACTTTAAAGTTGTAATAAAAAAAAAAAAAAAAAAAAAAAAGGTGATCAACCAGGCATTCGGCTACTCATGCTGTCTTTTTTTTTTGTTATTTTATTTTTTAATGCTTTTATAGTATGATCTCCCGGAGTGGGGGGGGGGGGACGGGGGAAGTGGGTTATGTTACATCATTTAAAAAAATAAAAAATAAAAAATAAAAAATAAAAAATAAAAAATAAAAAATAAAAAATAAAAAATAAAAAATAAAAAATAAAAAATAATAATAATAATAATAATAATAATAGAAAAAAAACAACAAAACAACAACAACTACAAAATATATATATACATACATACACACACATATACATACATATATACACATATACACATTTATATATATATATATATACATATACATACACACATACATATACACATATATACACATATATACACATATATACACACACACATATAATAATAGTAATAATAAAAATAATAACTCACGCTGTCTTACGAAGAAGTTGGAATATCATCGAAGAATGTCTCCGCATCCTCGGCACAGCAAAAAAGTTTTGGTCTTCCGTCCACATCAACCTTCAAAGTGCACGGATACACAAGGGAATACTTGTGGCCCGCTCCACGAAGTTTCTTTTTTATTGTGTCGAACTGCCTGCGTCGTTTGACCAGGTCAGCGCTGAAGTCTGGATAAATATGAATCCCTGCGACCCCTTGTAGAGGAGTCCCTTTTTCTCCCTGGCCAAGCGCAGTATCTTTGTCTTATCCCGGTAGTGCAGGAACTTGGCGATGATCGGTCGTGGTTTATTTGATTTATTTGAGTTGTAAGACGGAGTACGATGAGCTCTTTCAATCACCGGAGAGATGGAGAAGTTGTCGCATCCAAGCAGACCGAGTATCAGCCGGGTCAGGAACCCGATCACGTCATCTCCTTCGCTCTTCTCCGGAACATTGATAAAACGGAGATTGTTGACTCCTGTTTTCAGCTTCATCCATCTTCTCTTTAGGGTGTGCATTCTCCTCCTCCAATGTCTGCACTCTTTTTGTGAAGTCTTCTACATTATCCTCATTGCTACTCACTCGCTGCTCAAGCTCAGTTATTTGGTCTCCAAGCGATGATAAAGCGCCATGGCTCGATTTTAGAGTCAATATGAGCAGTCCTTTCAGCTTTACCCTGTTGGAAAGCCTCCCAAATTTTTTGCAGGGACATCATCTCAGCCATCTTGTGTTTTGGATTCAGTCGGTCAATCCTTTGAGGCTGTTCAGAATAGGCTGGACAACAATTGGAGCTTCAAATACTCATACAGTTGATAAGTGAGTTGTTATCCGTCAATTTAGAATTTGCATTGAATTATAGGATCAAAAGTAAGTTAGTAGCCAGAGATCCTTCAGAGGCCAGCTAGGCAGTTGCGGCCATCTTGAATGTGGTCAACGTCTGCTCTTGTGATGTAGTTTTGCAGTGAAACAAAACAGACGAAAGAGATGAGGTTTTTACAGTGTTTTATTTACAGAAGGAAAAGGAACAAGACGATGAACAAAGAGCTTCAGTAAGCAGAACATTCAGATTATAATTTAAACATATTTACAGTCATTTCTAAAGCGACAAATGTCTTTAAGAGGAAAAAAAGCAATTTGAAAGTTTGTACGAGCAGAATTTAAAACAGATTTTCAGCGTTAAGTCGATTTAAACAATAGAAATCACTGCTTCACAAGGCAATGGAAACAAAACTGGGCTGAACATGTAAACAAACATCTGAACAAAAATGAAAAACGATAAAAGTCAGAACTGAAGAACTTTAAACAGTAAACTCTGATCAAATAAGGATTAAACATTTATAGAAATAGACATGCTGATGAAAGTGTTTGTGCTTCAGATTCAGTGAGTTTTCATGTGTCTTGTGAGTGAGTCTTTTCTGGCAAATCTTTTCTCACAAACAGAACAACTGTAGGGCCTCTCCCCTGTGTGTTTAGTTCTGTGTGAATCTAGATTACACTTATTGGTAAAGGTTTTATTACAGATTGTGCAGCCGTGTGGTTTTTCCCCTGTGTGTGTTCTTCTATGCCTCGTGAGGTGAGAGAGCTGTGTAAATTTAGTGTCACAGACCTGACAGCTGTAAGGTTTCTCCCCTGTGTGTGTTCTTCTATGATTATCTAGATGAGACTTCTGGTTAAATGTTTTCTGACAGGTTAAACAGCTGTAAGGCTTCTCTCCTGTGTGCACTCTAATGTGTGTTATTAAACTACATTTGAAACTAAATCTCTTGTGACAAACGTGACAGCGGTGCTTCTTCTTCTCTTCTCCTCCGTCGTCGACCGTCGCGCTCGTCTCTGGGTCAGACTTGTTTTGGGCGGTGTTATGGTAAATATTGAGACCATATTCAATAAAATCCGGAGAGAAGTTGTCGTGAGTCAAGCGTGCCGATTTATTGGACATGTGCACATGGAGACACATCAAGTACCTGGATACAAGATGCTCTGAAGCACAGTTCACAGCTCACAGTATTTATACACAAAGACAAACAATGATCATACGATTATGGAATGCCCCCAATGGTGTAATGGGTCAGATTGACCTAAGACATTCAAAAACGCTGACGAAGATGTATTAGACAAACGTCGCCAAAGCAAGGACACAGACACCCTGTCTCCAATTAGAGATAAGATGTACTACCCCGGCCACGCAGGTGTCCGAGCAGGTGTCCCTTAGCTGTAAACACTGTCTCTTAGCTGTAAACAGGGTACAGTGCGTACTTGTCCGTCGCTCATAACACATACGTAATGCAATTACAATAGAGCACATAATAAACGTATAATAATATATAATATACAGTTGGATTTCCAAAATTTCCATAACAATCCCCACTTTTGATTATAATAAAACTTTATTTTATTTTGATCAACAAAACAACTAAAAAGCACTCCAAATAAGAATAAACCTTGACTATTGCTGATTATAAATGAATCTCCGTTTCAATAAACAAAAAACAACAACATAACTTTCACTTTCTTGTAAGAAAATTACCAACCTAAACAAAAATAGAAATACAGATGTCAGATCTTAGGGGAATGTCAGCGGCTGAGATGCATAAGATAAAGGAGCTAGATTCCTGGGTCAGAGCTTACAAAAACAAGAGTTTGTGTGTAACCAACAACTCTAGATGATGATGTAATAAGGACCGGATAATAATATGGCCAAATTTATCACGCTATGTTTATGACCTATAGGGTGATATGTTAAACCATTTAACTGAATTGTAATTTATTTTAGTACCCAACATTAAGATCTAGTTTTACGAACACTTGTTTTTTATGTTTTCGTTACAAACTGCTATTCTTCAGCAAACTGAAGACAAAGTGGACTATGCCACTCTTCAGAAGGCTGAAGACTCAACGTGCTCCCCTGAAAAGGGAGTGTCGTCGTCTCTAGCATCCGGAGTCTTCATGGTCAGGTGTGTGTGTAGACGTGGTCTCAGTGAATCTTGTGACACTGAGAGATCTGAATACAGTTCGGAGTATTTGTGATCGTTGGAGTTACCCGAGGGCCTCACTCTCATCCAGCGTTGGCCCAGCGCGAAGCCTAGACCAGGTCCCACGTAGCACCTAGCGCCCACGCCTTAGTGTTTCAACGCAGGAGGTCGCGGTCGTGCCAACCTCGTCTTCCTCGTCCCCCATCCCAGGAAAGTTAGGGCAGTCCCCGCCGGTTCCACAAGGGCCAGGGAGACCGTCCAGGGGCGTTGGAATGGTCCCTAAGTCCAGACGATCCAGGCTGGTTGAGTCCGTGATCAGGAGAGCATGGCGTCAGCGTGTTGATGACCAGGTCTTCCACCGTATCATGGAGGGCGGTCTCTGCAGACCTCGGCCCAGCTCCAGTTCAGAGCTGGTTTCACATTTTGAGAACCGATTCATGGCATAGTATTATTTTAGATGACCTGCTAATCAGAAAGCAGAAAAAGGTTGCACAGCAAAAAACATTACCTCCCCCACCCTGGGGGAATGACCAAGAATAGGCCTATCTGAGGCTGATCTGAATACGACATGCTGTTCTGCCGTGGGTGTCTGTAATACAGTGATTAATATTCTTTACATTGTCATATTTGTCATATTCATAATTTTAACATCTTGGCCATTACTTTACCAATTTGAAGAAATTGGTAAATTTCTATAAATTAAAAATACTATAAATTATAATATAGTTTTGGGCATTAAAAGAAAATGTGACTTGTTTTTGCCTGTTTAAACCCCGGTATTTTGTAAAGAGGCCTCAGTTGTTAGGCTGTATTGATAAACAATGTTTTCAGTATGATGTGTCCCTGACACAAAGAAATAAAGAAACAAATATCTTACCAAACCGCACAATTATCGTGATCCATCATTAGTTTCTTGCACACAAACCATGGTTTCAAATAGGCTTCTCATTCTGCATATTGGTTCTGTGAGTTTTGAACTGTAGTGATCCCTCTACGGTCTGAGAATAGGGACACAGAGAAAAAACAAAAACAAAGAAAACATAGACAAAACAACATTCTTTTCTCAGATTTGTGACTCTGTAGTTGCTGCTGCTTCCCGGCACCTGTTAAAAACCTGGAAATTCAAAATCAAATACCCACATAGATGTTTACCATAGTGTTCTGTCCAAGTCATAGACAAGACAAGACAAGACAAGACAAACATAAAGTTATTAGTTCAGCCATTCTCATTCACTCAAACAAAACCTGTGTTAGTAGCATGCTTTAGTCCAGTCAAGTCGTCAACTCTTCACCAAATACTCACCTTTTCCCAGAGCACATGTGCCATAAATGCCATATGGAATAATAATTGTTTGTATAATTCACTATGTTTGGGCCAGGAAGTTGTCCTGTCATGTGATCACATTTCCCAAATAAAAAATAAAAAAAAAAAAAAATAAAAAAAAAAAAGAACATATTTGGTACAGGCCTTTGCAAAGAATTCTTATCAAGAGGTTTGGGTCAAGCTCAAGTTAATCAACAGAGTTTGCAACAATATTTTTTACACAATTTATTATGTTTAGTTCACGTATTTATCTTTCACAAGCTAGCCAAGTAAATTTACGCTTTTATTGTTAATCTCTGTTTTAAGCATTCTGTTGTACTTTGATCTTTCAGACTCTTTTGTGAAATTCAAACTATTTAACCTTATTTGCTTACATTATTTTCCCATCTGTAATTTATCATTTTAAATTGAGATAATACTTCCTGTTTTGATTGTGTTATTCTTTTTTAATATAGAGCATATCCAGTATAGATTTTGTCACCCTGTTTGCCGCTGTTGCTGTTGAGGCTGCCCTAGTAGCAGGCGAGATAGACAAGGACAGAGCCTGAGAGAAAATAGGAAAAAAAAAGTTTGTTGTCTGCAGACATAGAATTGGCCAAAAAGCTGAATGAAGAAAGGACAACATTAATTTCAACTCATTTGTCACTATTATTTCCAGACAAAAAAAAAAAACAAAAAAACAAAAAATGTAATGAGTGAGCTCACAGTAAAAAAAAACATCTACATTTTTTTTTTTTTTAAATCCAAAAATTACTCGAGGCAAAATTATAGAATTGCATAACTAAATCTGGCAATTATCCCGACTTAAAAACAAACAAACTAAATAATAAAAAACATGCCAGTGCTTCAGGCTACCCCTTAATTGAAATGGAGATGACCTACAATCCAACAGGTGTTGAGGTCAAACTATATAATGTATTGCTTGAGATCTCGGCCAGTCACTAATTCAACAAAATTACCCTGTACCCCAGAATTCTCATAAGCCACTTTAACCCGCGACCAGGCCTTTTTTTTTTTTTAGGCTTTGAAAATGCAATATATAATTGGGAACATGGTAAGTAAAAATACTGTTCTTGTTGCGCATCTAGGGACAATGTAAGGGCAGAAAAATGATTTCCCCAATAAAAATATTTAGTGACCAGCGTGTCAACATCACACTGACCCCACGATCTATCAAACATATCTTCTAAATCAGATGAGAGACCCAAAAAGCATTGCAAATCTCCCAAATCTCTGAACTCTGTATTGTCATGCTCAATTTTTTTTAGAAACAAGTGTCATTAAGTTATTGATCACAGGAATAGGTGATAATTTCCAGTGGAAATGATATTGGGGTACTGATGCCTCTGCATACAGTCCCATAAACAAATTGTTTGCCAAATCTTCCTTACTTACAACTTTTAACCCATCTGCTGTGGAAATCAGTGAAAGGCCTAATTTGCACATCAGATCTCGACCCAATAGGTTGACAGGACATAATGTGGACAATAGGAAAGAGTGTTTGAATGACTCGCCTACAGAGTCATAACATTTGAGTGGTGACGTGAACTGCTCCTTGGTTGCTGCCCCTGATGCTGCTAAAGAGTATGTGAACCTACCGCTCATCTTTGTTTTTTGTTTTTTTTGCATTAAGCTAGACATTTTGACCACAGAATTTGTGGCGCCTGAGTCCACCGTAAATTGAACATTTTCACCCTCTATTTCTAAGGTGTACTCGGGAAAACTATTTGTAACTTTAGCCATTAATGCATATGTGCCTGTTAGAGGTTTGTCTTGCTTTTCAAGATGAGCAATAGTTTCAAAAACAAGTTGTGTAGTGTGTGCCTGCTCGTTACCCATTTTTGAGAGCGAGGTTTCTGCCACTGTTTCCTTGGCGCTCCCGGACCCGTTCCCCTCCTCCATACCTAGTCAGTCCGACCCATTCTGCCCCCTGTGGAAGTACTCGTGGTGTTGTCCAAACAGCTCTTGTTGTTCTCCTTGGGCCTTGGGACAGTCTCTGATCCAATGGTCGAATGCACCACACTTAAAACAGGCACCAGTGTTGTTATTAAAGTGACCATAATTGCGTTGGCCCCCACCCCTGTACCGTTCCCCATTTCCCCTGCGTCCTCTGCCTCTGCCATTAGGACGTTGGTTGTACTGGAACGGGTTCTGGGGACCATATTGGGGTGTACCTGATTGTCCATTCGCTGCAAAAAGGGTCAGAGTGGCCTCATGTAGTTCTTTCTCACGCTTCGCGCTGCTGGCTCCCTGCTTCTCCATCACAACGTTATAGGCATGTCGAGCGTGTCTTTTAAGGTCATTTAATGTTGGCTCATCCATCCCCCCGACATAGTTCTTTTGGATCACTTTACGTACCTCTGGAAGTAGATTTCGAATAATGGCATGGCAGAGATGGATCTCGTAGAGGCTGTCAGCTGGACCTCCGTTCGCTGGGCTGGTCAGCCCACTGTGTATATCAAAAATTTCAGTTAAACGTTGAATATAATCATCAGATGGCTCATTAGGTCTTTGCCTAACGGTGGCAATTATGGACATATCGATCTTCTGAGGAAACTTCTCTTCAATTTCTTTTCCTAAAGTGTCCATAGCATTTAGATAAGCAGTGTCTCTGTCTTGGTCAATTTCTTTTGATCTGAGCCCAGCTTCTGGAATTTTGCTGCAAATTTTTGCAAAGTCAGTGGCTTTCATGCTTGAGCTCAGCATGCGTCTAACTTCAATACCGGAGGGGCGATATTCTCTACAGAAAACATTAAATTCTTTAGCATACTTGGGACCATCAACAACAGGGTCAGGAAGGAGTTTGCAGCTCCCTCCACATCCGCAAGACTCCACGGGCGGTACACAAGCATTGGTCCGTCCGGTCCGGCCACCTCTATCATCGGAAACGTTGTTGTGGTGTTGGTGTTGCGCAGTGGCCCGCTATGCCAGTCTTTTGTAACTGTCGGTACTCTTTTCTTCTTTGGTAATTTGAGTGTGGTACCTGAGGCCGCAGCAGTTTCTGTCAGTTCATTACTCAGTGGTGTTGGCTCGTCTTCTTCTTTTGTGATGTCTTCTGGGGGTGGCGCGTTCGTGTCTCTGAGCTGCGCTGGTCTCTCGGCGGGCTCGGCAAGGAGTTGGGGTCGGACATGTTGGCAGGAGTCGAGGTCCCAGTCCAGGTGCACCGCGGAAAGAGGAGGCAGATCCTGAAAGGGATACAAAGAAGAGACAGCAGTATTTTGCTCTCGAGCAGAGGTGTGTGTCCTGGCGCCAGTGCTAACTGTAGTGTTACTAGGGTTCATGTGCATGTTTGTGTATGAGTTGGTGCGATAGGGCGGTGGATTTCCGTCCTCATTCACTCGCGCTCTCACATTCAGCTTATCTCTCTCACTCATGGCCATTGGCAATTGTTTACATATTCTCTTTTTCTCTCGGGCCCATGCTTCTTCTTCCCATACTTTTAACCATTTCTCGTGATTTTCCATTGTTTTTACCGTTTGTGTCGAAACACTTTTAGATTTGAACAGTTTCTCTTTTTCTTGTTCTAAATTTTCCCTTAATTTTTTAAGCTGGTTTGTACTCAGAGATCCCCCCGCTGGAAAACCAAATTGTGCTGTCCATACTGCAAGACACTCTACACTTTCATTGCCATGTTTACTTTTCATAATCAGGGTAATTGCTGTCTCCGGAACCTCACACACACCGCTCCTTGACTGCCCTTTCCCCATTACCTAAATGGGCGTACGTACGCTTTTCCAATATCCACCAAAACAAACTACGCCGAGACGTCTCTACGACTGTTGCCAGTGCTCCAAGCACTTGCTCCACCTGGTAACCCTATTTTGAGGCACCTAACCTCGGTAAGCGATACTAGTTATCCTTACAAAGTGGACTCTTTCCACCCGTTACCTTCCTAGGTGAGCGTGGATTTAGGCCCAGCCCGGCAGTGTGCAAAAACTTAGGTTCCCAAGAAACACCATAAACGTAACCCCAGAGGAAAAAATGGCACGGACGCAGGACAGACTAAACACTATCGAAGGTTACACTGAGCACAAAACATCAGCCAAAAAATATAAGTTCTACTAAAATCGGGACCCTTAAACACACGGTTGAATCAGACAACAACTCACCATTATTTCGCAGATTCTTTAACTTAGTGGCGATGTTTTTTCCCACGGAGTGACACAGTCCTCTCTCTCCAAATTGCGAGGCTTGAGGCTGAAAGAAAAATTAGGCTTCCATGTGGCCAACACTGCTCACTACGTGAGAAAAAAAAAAAAAAAAAAATCGCTCAAAAGTTTTGCCGACAACGCCAATTGTTATGGTAAATATTGAGACCATATTCAATAAAATCCGGAGAGAAGTTGTCGTGAGTCAAGCGTGCCGATTTATTGGACATGTGCACATGGAGACACATCAAGTACCTGGATACAAGATGCTCTGAAGCACAGTTCACAGCTCACAGTATTTATACACAAAGACAAACAATGATCATACGATTATGGAATGCCCCCAATGGTGTAATGGGTCAGATTGACCTAAGACATTCAAAAACGCTGACGAAGATGTATTAGACAAACGTCGCCAAAGCAAGGACACAGACACCCTGTCTCCAATTAGAGATAAGATGTACTACCCCGGCCACGCAGGTGTCCGAGCAGGTGTCCCTTAGCTGTAAACACTGTCTCTTAGCTGTAAACAGGGTACAGTGCGTACTTGTCCGTCGCTCATAACACATACGTAATGCAATTACAATAGAGCACATAATAAACGTATAATAATATATAATATACAGTTGGATTTCCAAAATTTCCATAACAGCGGAGACTTTGGTGCTTCTGTCTCCGCTCTGGACCTGGTGGTGGTGATTTTCTCCATCAGCCTCTGTCTCCATCTGTGCGTCTGAGCGGCTGAATGGAGGTTCCCAGTCGTCATCGTGGTCAGAGTCAGACGAGTGCTCGGTGTGTCCCTCCGTCTCTGAGTGGAAATGTGGCTCTGAGCTGATGTTCCCGCGCTCAGTTTGTCTCTGTGGAAGCGGGGAGGGCTCTTCTCTCTTCACGCTCACAGCACTGGACTCTGGGAAACACCTGAAACATGATATAGATATAAGTAAACTTTAAAATACTGTGACTCAGATGTGTGTGAAAGTGTTGGAGCCTACACTGGCAGCTCTTCCTCCTCTGGCTCCTCTTTAATCCTCGTTGGGGGCGTCTGGACCCTCGCTCTGACCAGTACGACTCTCGGGCTCAGTATCTGCTCCAGGAGCCGCTGTTTCCTCTTGTTCTCGTCCTCAGAGCGACGTAGTTCCTCCTCGCACTCCGCTCTCGTCCTTTCAAACTGCGCACGCATCTCTCCAGCCGCCGCAGCCAGACGCTCATTCACAAAAGCTCTGAACATTTTTACAAACGGCCCTAAACAGAAACGACAGAGAAAACTATGAGATTTCAGCTGCTCATTTACATGTATGAGCCGCGGCTGTTACTCTCCTGTCAAATAGAGCTAAAGCTGACATTCAAACTGTCCCCAAAACACAAGAGGAGATTCATCACTTTCATTTCCAAATATATTTGTGTAGTAGACTGACCATAAAGCGCCCACAGAAATGTGACTTTCTCATATTTTCAGTTAAGTTTCTCTGTCGAGCTAACTGCGGATTAGCATTAGCTCCTCAGAGATTCTAACTTCAACTTCATCAGGATTCAGGCCGACAATAATGAAAACAAATCCTTAAAAACCTGTTAAACGACCTGATAAAACATTATGAAACTAATGAATCACATTTTCTTACCTGTTTTGTGTCGAAATTGAACAAAATCAGTCGTTTTTTTCACAGCAGCAGCGGCAGGGGGAGCGGGGTTGCCACGGTAACGCACTTAGTCTGAGCAGCGGCGTAAGAAACTCTATTTATTAGAGTAGTGACATCATTCAGTACTTTTTACTTCTACTTCGACTCTTTTCCGAAAATATATTGCAGGTTGAAAAAGTACCATTCAAATAAACGCAGAAATGATACGTTTAGGTGTGACGTCACGACTTCCGCTTCCGGATACTCGCAGACCGGCAAATATGCGAGAGAAAAAACATTAAAAAGTCTTTAATACAACAATCAATATTTCTGAAACTCAACGGGGAGTGACTGATCATACTTATTTATCAGGCCCATTAGCCAATAATGCTGAACTTACAGCTAAAAAAAGTAATATTTACTAAAGTCACTACTTCCGGGGTTAGCGTAGCTGCGGCGCCGTTAGCATTTTCCTCCGCTAATGTAGCGATTTTGGTTTTATAGCAGTAGGTTCGGCATTTTTGGCTAATGAGCCTGATAAATAAGTATGTTCAGCAACTTTCTGTTGAGTTTCAGAAATATTGATTGTGGTATTGAAGAGTTTTTGTAGTTTCTCGCACATCTGCGGACCAGGAAGTAGAGCTGTGACGTCACCGCTTTGGCCAAAGCAAATGGGAAACATTTCAACTGTTTTGACCAGGAGTTTGATTTAATGCCAGCTGGAATCAAAGGTCTTAACCTCTAAACCCCCGCCTGAACTGAGCACACTTTCTACAGTTCGGCTTTACCCAGATCTAAAAGCTTCTTGGAGAAAAGCATCTCAATAGCGATGAAAACACAGCTGAAGAATGATGAAAAAACATGACGAAAACACAAATGAAAACGCTTCAAAAATGTGGCGACAATGACAAAATAGTTACCATCAGTTTTGCAGGTCTTAGCTTTCAAATGTGCCGTTACTCTGGCCAAGTAGCCTTTTGATTAAAGTCAAACTGGAAAAAATGCACGTGTTTAACCCTAGAACTCTATCGCTCAGATTCATAACCCCGTCACAAACGCCGGGTGATTTTTTACCCGAGATAATCCACCCGATAAAAAGAACTTAATCAAAATCTATCAAAACATGACAATGAATGACACATGGGAGTCTTTTATATGAAACTGTGTCATGTCTAATAAAATGAAAGAAAAGCATCATGAGAGAACCAGAGAAAACTGTGATAATGAAGATGTAGTTTGTTGGTCCAGCTGTTCCTGGATCTGTGAGACGTCTCTGGTGAAGCTCAGTGTCCTTCAGGAGAGAGAAACTAAATATAAATAACTCTGTGTTACTCACTCACTGTGACGCCAGAGACACAGGAGCAAAGAAATAAACAAATACACTAACCCTCCCCGACCTTCATCACTATGGAAACATGAGGCTGTAGGAGAAACAAACAGGCCAAAGTCCAAGACAAAGACCCAGGACACTGATAAACTCAGATGTGAGTGAGACAAAACCCCTCTCCAAAACCCATCTCGGACAGAAGAGACGACACCAGACGGGAACAAACTCCTTTAAATCAAAGTTTATTGAAAATTAAAAGACAAAGGTTCAAAGCGATAAACGGTAAAAAAGTGTCAAACGAAAGGCGCCCCCCACAGGTCACAGAGAACATGCCGTTTGTACATTTACAGAGAGCGGCGGCGCTTTCCGTCCAGTCGAAATCTTAAAAACCTAAACCGCCAGATCCGCCGCGGTTTCAACAAAGGAGCCGCTCTCTTCCCGACGTTTCCTCTCGGCTTTGGAGGCGGTGCATCCGTGAAAACTCAACCCTTTTAGCAGAAAGACACAGCTACGTTACAGCGAGAAGCAAAATCGAGTTAAAGCATCTTTTCATCTATTCACATTTCGAACTGAAAGGTTTTTTTTTTTACTAAACATGCACAGGTTTACTATCGAAGAAGTGGTACGACCGGACGCGGACGAGGAG
Organism: Gobius niger; assembly: GCF_951799975.1. NCBI lineage: Eukaryota > Metazoa > Chordata > Actinopteri > Gobiiformes > Gobiidae > Gobius > Gobius niger. Next base: position 30,665,215 of record NC_136865.1, on the reverse strand, counting down.
GGTTTCAGCGAAGACGACGGCTTTAACTTTACATCCCCCGAAGCAAATCCAATACAGCGGCGAGTCACGGGTTTTAGAGGGGAGTTTAGCGACTTTAATATCCCCGAATGCCACCGGAGCGTTGATAAAAACCAGTCAAGTCCAGGTCCAGTCCAGTCAGGCCTGTCTCGATTTCTACGGAAATCATTTTGATATTGGGAGCCGGAATCTAAAGTTCCGATTTTCTGTTTGATCAGCTTTAAGTTTCGGGAAGTGGTTTTCTAACTAGGGTCATCTGCCATTTTAACTTCATTGATGTTTGTTTCTCGACCCGATTTAGATCAACTCAAAGGCCTTTTTCGACCCGGTTTGGACAGTGTGGACAGTTTGAAAATGAAACCCAAGTGTTATTTGGTGTTTGACAGAACTGAAAGTCTAAAAGCAGCTACAGAAAGGGGAATAACAAACACATCTATGACTGGACATTTGAGTTGTGCTTCTGTGGTGATCGGGACAGGCCTGACGTCCACAGCCCGGTCCAGTCTCCGAGTCTCCGGGTCTCCGAGTCCGTGGCGTTTCTAGGCCTTGGCGTCTCCCGGGCCTTTCTCGTCGCAGCCGTCATCGGGGATCTCGCCCTCCTCTCCGCCCTGGTACATGTCGTGCGTCCACTTGGGGCTGTTCCCGCCGCCTCCTTTGCGGTAGACGAACCTGCCCCTGCGGTTGGGGAAGGCGCCGCGCCCCCGGCCGCGGTTATCCACCCACGTCTTCTCCCCGTCGCGGTCGTCGTGCTGAGGGAACGAGAGGTCAGAGGCGTCAGCGGGTTTTACAGGAGAGATGGTTTTACATCATCATATATTAGTTATATACAGCATCACACTGTATCACGCTGCTGATGGGCTCATAGGCGCCATCTGGTGGTGTAAAAGCATTGCAGCAGTGAGTCTGAAAAAGCGACCTCAGCTAATTTATTCTGGTTCAGAAACATGAACCATGACTGAGCTGAGAGGATTTAAAAAAAGAGGAAAACTGCCGTGGATAATGAGAACACAAAGAAATGAATAATTAAGGCAAGACACTGCAGGTGAATAGGGAAAAAAAATAAATGTAGAGATATCAATTTGAAACTTTTGCTGAACATCACAGATATAAATATGAGAAAAAAAATGTATTGCATTCTTTCTGTCATTTTATGTTTTCACATAAAAATAAGGCATTTTGAGCATTAAAATGGCCAAAATTGCCTATATTTTGGGCAACGAAATCAAAATAATGAATTGAGCCAGATTAAAATGTTATGGTTTTATTTTATTGACATATTAGTAACTAAGATTTTTTCAGAGGGGATTTTGGATATTTTGTTTAGCCCTCTGAAAAAACCTTCAAAATATTCTTAAGTCCAAGACTGGAGAGGTTGGAGTCTGTGGGAGCTTCTATAAGTGCGGCTTCTCTCATTCAGAGAAAACCAGCCCTGAAGTTCTTCCACTTTTCCGCTCCAGCGTCTCGTAGGAGGAAAAACACCATATTTGGGTGAAAGCGTCATCACGGGGCCCCTTAGCAGGACACGTGGATGTAAAATCTGTCAATATTTATGAATGAAAACCCGCGGGAAAGACGGCCTTTCTACGCGGCGCAGCAGCTACTTCCGGGTCGCCCCGACCTCGCAGACAAAACATCATAAAATAAACATCATCATTTTTATATCTGACATGAAAACTAAGATGTAAAGGGAGGAAAATAGATACAAATCTCCACTTCCACCACTGCGTGAAAAATCAATACTTTCACCTAAAGTGTCTCGCCTTAATGAGAGAAGCATCAGTGAAAGCACCATCGAAAAATGAAGTCACTGAACAAGATTTAAAACAAGGAAAAAAATCTTAAAGACGTTTTGTCTTGTTTGAAGGAAAGAAATTCTGCCAATGGGGTCAGCATTTTTTTCTTGCTAAGAATTCTTAGTTCTAGAATATTTTTCTCATCATAAAACTAGAAAAAAAACACTAAGTTTAAGCAAATAAATAACTAGAATTAAGCAAAATGTCTTCAGAAATTGAGTAATTTAAGGAAAACATTCTTTAGTGAAAAATTGTGGATATTTTACTTAAATGTTGCTTGATTTAAGTAAAATGTTCTCAATTACACAAATTTTTGTTCTTAATAAATACTAATATTTAAGGAAAATATTGCCTGCGGACCCGCCTCCATGATGTGGAGCCAGGCTGATTGTCAGAATCACCTGCTGGAGGATTCACCTATTGTACATGTTTTTGGTGGTAGACACGGGGAGAACCTGCTCCACACAGAAAGGCCCCGTCCTGGTGGGAATCGAACCCAGGACCTTCGAGCTGTGAAGCTGAGGCTCTAACCGCTGTGCCACCGAGCCGCCCACTTTAAAGAATGGTATGTTTTATCTCTCTGTGAGAATCAGTTCTTACATTAAGAGTTGTTGATCTTAGTTTTTCTTAAAACAAGAACAAAATATTCTTTGTCTAAAACTGAAGAAGATTCAAAAAGTTTTTCTTTCTTGTTACAAGAAAAATTCTCATGTTTTTAGCAAATATATCTATAAGAAATGGCTAGATTTTATTTCCTAAAATAAGATTTTTTTCCTCAAGAAAACTTTGCTTGGCAAAACATTATTACTTCTTAGGGAAAAAATAAGAACTTATTTCTTAAAGTAAGACCTTTTTACTTGCGTAGAATCCACTTTTTGCAGTGTAGTGCCTGTGACAATAACAGGGCACCAAACATGTTCTTGGTTTTGTTTCTTGTTATGAACCGGACGCTCTCCTCGCAGAGCCGCTGCATGACTGTATGAACTGCATGACTGTATCTATGTTTTTGCACTTCAGTCTCAGATTCGCAGAGAAAATATGTCGCTTTGCATTGGAAGTTTGGAGCTTTTTGGGACTCTGGGAATATGGCAAAGCTTTAGTAAAATAATCCTAACGAGAGAGTGACGTTTAAACGAAGCAGAAGTTTACATCTGGTTGTGGTGTGACAGAGGAGAGACTGACCAGGTAGTACTTGCGGCTCTTGGGCGTGTACTCCGGGTCCCACTCCTCCTCCGGGGGGCGCTGCTGAGGGTTCACGTTGGCCTGGTTTCCGTTACTGTTGTTCCCCTGGTAGTTCCCTCGGTTCCAGCCGCGGCCCCTCACGCGCGGAAACTGAAAACGACGTTACGGGATTAAAATCACGAGTTAAACGAGCGGCGAGGACGTTATTATGGCGGCGGCGACACTTACGAAGCCTCTGCCGCGGCCGCGCTCCATGTGCTGGCCCTCGTAGTCCCGGGGGCCCCCGCGGTTGTCCCCCCCAGGGCCGTAGCTGTGCGGGGGGTAGCGCTGGTGGGGGTAGCCCTCGTCGGGGTGCTCCGCGGGGCCCTCGCCGTACTCTTTGCCCCTGTACTGGGGGGGGTACGGGGAGGGGGAGGAGGACGAGGAGGAAGAGGACGGCGAGCGGTCGCGCTTCTTCTTGGCTTTTCTGTGGGAACAAAAGGAGGTTTTCAGAAGCTGCTCGGACTAAAAACAAACTACAGAAAAGGTAAAGTCGGACATGTTTTAATAAAGTTCATGAATACATTTAACCTCTTAACTCCCGCCTGAACCGAGAGGATCTTTTTCCTCACATCAGATTTTTTTTCATCATTTTTTTGTTGGGTATTCAACTCATTTATGTAACTCTTTTGTCATTTTTCGTCACATTTGTCATGTTATCGTCAATTTTTTATCAATTTTTTGTAATATTCTGTCACATTTTTGTCATTTTTTTTTTCAAGTTTTTATCACATTTGTCATTTTTTGTAACTGTCATTTTTCGTCCATTTTTTGTATTATTTTTTTTCTTCAAATTTTTTATCACATTTTTGTAATTTTTTGTCACATTTTTGTCATTTTTTCTTACATTTTTTTGTCAATTTCTTGTGACATTTTTGCCACTTTTTCATCAATTTTTCGTCACTTTTGTGTCACATTTCCATCATTGTTTTCATCTCAGTTTTGTTGCTATTTTCACACCTTTTTTCCAGAAGCTTTTGAACTGGGGTAAAGCCAAACCGGAGAAAATGTGCTCGGTTCAGGCGGGAGTTAAGGGGTTTTAATACAATGTTAAATCTCTAACTCTCACTATTGAAGCATTTATACGGGCTTGGTTCGGAACTTTCTCCTGTACAAGTCAGAATTCATTTAGTGTCGAGACCCAGTAAATGGTTCAGTCGAAATTGGAACCAAAAATATGAATCTGAAGGTACCGACATTCGTATTCATCTTGGTTTTTGCATTGCCTTTTAAACATATCCATAAAATTGACACAGAAATTATACGTTATACATTATTTCTTTCTGTACTTTTGTCGTGTGCGGCGTTTAAAGAGTCTCTTTAAAGAGTCTAGATGCAAGTTGGTCATTTCATGCTCACTACTGCCACCTCAGGTCTTAGGCTGGAACACGAAGGGACGAGGAAAATACATAATTTTAACATTTTAAACTCTGTATAGAGTATATTAAAGTTGTGAGCTCCGTAACAAGTCTGTAAAAACAGGGAAATGAAGTTGGCCAGTTCCTGGCTAGAAGTTGAAGAATTTAAACCTTTGCTCAGGATGTCGTGAGGCCATGACATTTTTAAAGGAGGTCTTAAAGCATTACATTTGACTTTGGGATTCCTGCGGATACCCTGTGTATATTTAGACACAAGTCGCACCAGAGCATAAATCTCAAATTCAAAGTCAGTACAGTAATAAATATTGTCTCAGTCGAGATTTTAAAAAGCTCTAAATAGTCATTTTGGATAATCCCCAGTTTAGTGAGACCTGTTCCTTTGGCAGTGGATTTGAAAGACTTGAGGCTCTAAGTGTCGCTGAAGTTCACGTTACCAGAACCAGCTTTGTACTTCCTCGCTCTCCCAGCCCCGCCCCCGTCCTGCCCTCGTCCCGCCCCCGTCCCGCCCGTGTGTGAGCCGTACTTGGACTTTTTGTGGTGTTTCCCGGACTTCTCGGAGGACCTCTCGCGGCTGCCCCCAGGGCTGCGTGCTTTCCCCGACAGTCTCTTCCTCCGCTCGATGTCCAGGCGCAGGTCCATTACGTCGCCTTTGAACTTTTTACCTGAATCCTGCGGGAGACACGAGTTTCAGTCACAGGCTCCGAGTCGAACACAACGAGGGGTAAATCACTCAATCTATCAATCAAGCCCAGGGTTAGATTTGACCTTTGAGAAAACATGAATCTGACCTTTAGGCATTTGCTACAGAACAAAAATCGCCAATGAAGTAGCACAAAGTAGCTGAGAAAGGCTAAAAGACACATCCTAAGACCATGCATTTGTCTTTTGTGGCTTGATTTCGGTCTTTTAGGGGAAATACTTACAGGGAAAAGCCATTGAAAAGCGTCCTTTGAGAGGCTTGGATTCATCATATTCCCTTCTATTATTCCTCTGGCTCGATTTTATTCATATCAATAAGCACATTTCTTTAGGCTGGCACTGGCACTTTATTAAACACTCTTTTGATTTTAGAAACTGAATCCTTTGAAAGAGAAGCACAGATCTGAGCATGTGGTTGGACAGGTGTGAGCGGCACAGACACAGTAAAGCGGGGGGTCACCTTGTATCCGCTCTCCTCCATCTCCTCAAACAGGTTCGAGTGCCGCTTAAAGGCACTGGGCGACACGTCAATTCTCCTGGAAATCAGTACAAACACAGAGCGTCAGTGGCGGGACGGGACAGTGGACGCTTCAGGCAAAGACGTGGCTCTTAAAGGCGTCTTTACTGAAGCTACGAGGGCGGGGAATCTAGGGGATTCTCCAGAAAAGCTGAAAACTTAAACCGTATTTACAAATTGAAACATTTTCCGTTGGACATAATTAAAATCGTAAATCTAGGCTTTTATCATTTCTGAAGGTATTCATTTCTATTCACTGAGGAACGATATAAAATGTAGATATTTAGAAACAAACTGGACACAACAAACTGACATGAAAGTTGCAAACCTGCAAATGGATGAGCTTTAGACCGTATTTTATTGTACTTTTAATAAACTTCTGGTGTTAAAAGTTGGGCAATGTCATTATTCCGTAAGAGACTTGGATTCGATGCCTGTTGGAATCAAATTAAACGTTAATTACATTTAGCACAAATCATTAGATAACTTTGAATGCAAACCTTGGAACTGGTGAACGTTTCTTGCCTTTTGTGTCTCAACATATTTCGGAGAGAAACCGGAGCCGAACATTCCAGACCCGTTTGTTTAGTTTGAATTTCATGTGGCTTCAGGAGAAACTGGTTTGTGTCCAGTAGGAGGCGCTGAGAGGCAGCTGGTTTATCTCTACCCCTCTGTACCACATTTAAACAACTCATAAAGCGACGTAACCAATGTTCCATGCTCTATAAATGTTTCCAAACAGATGCATCTTCTCATAAGACTAACATAAGTTCTACATGAAGTTAAAGGGACTATACACAGTTTACAAATGTTAAAACTAAGTATGTTCCTCCCCCACATGTTCCTCCATGTCCTAATGTGCAGCACTAGCTCAGACCTGTTCACAACTGTCTCTAAAATCCTGTCACTCAGAACGTTTTTACTTCGTGTGCACAAGCTTAATATAGAAGGCGCAGTTACACGTATGACCTGAGGTGGCAGCAGTGAGTATAAAATGGCCAACTTGCATCTAGTCTCTTTAAATTCTCCCAGAATAAGACACTGATCGCCAAACCAGGTCAGCACTTCGTAAATATGGCAGATTTGTGTGTTTAGATTTGCGGTATTTGCTCCGCGGGAAGAAACCGATCCGATACCGTTATCGGCTACAAATATCCGATACTGAAAAGAGCCAGTTTTGACTCACTTTAAAAACACAATTTTCACCGAATAAACCTCAGTGAATATAGACATTTTTTATGTCATTTTGAAGCCAAGAACCTGGAGAATTCATTAACTTTGTTAGTTTTAACGTCCGCAAATGTATTTTTAAATGCTGCGGCTAGCAAGAGCATGCTAAAGCTAGCGGGAGCGCGAGAACTAATCAAGGCGGGGTCAGAAACTAAAAAGTAGCAGCCAAGTGTTTGTATTTTACTTTATGAAATGATGTTACAAAAAAACTGATCTATGATTTTTAATACACAAGTTGTAATGAACAGATCACTTTATGTGAGTCGTGACATGTGGCCCAGGATATAAATTAGTTAATAATATAACTGATAATTGACCCGTCACATCACGACAAGAAAAGATCAGACTTAACGGATCTTAAAATGGAGAAAAGAGGATCGTTCACGTTTTCACTCAGACACTGCTAAGGAAGTCTCTTTGTATCGGTAAATATCGGATATCAGCAGATACTCAAACGCCCGGTATCGGTATCGGAAGCAGAAAAGCCGGATGGTGCATCGGTTTGCTCCAGTGCTTTCTCCCAAACCAGCAGAGCAGTTCACTTTAGGCGGAGTCACTTAAACCTGCACCGGGACGGATGAATGTTGCTGATTTTACCTGTGGATTTCTGGGCTTTTCCGCGGCTTCATCAGTTCCGCCTCCTCCGCTTTCTTTTGGTAGAGCGCAAACCTCTCGCTCAGAGACATGTCCGCAGACGGGAAGTGCTGAGCTGCAGACGAGAATCACACACTTTATTACATCACAGAGTCGAGCGGAGCCGCGGCGCCACACCGCCCCCTGCCGTACCTTTGATGTAGTGCACGATGGACACCAGGTGCTGCGCGAACAGCTCCGACGGGTTACGGCGAAACGTGGCCGACTGAATGTGCTGGAAAATGGAGCGGAACTCCGGGTTTTTCATCGCAGCGAGAGACGTGCTGGAAGAGAGGCAATCATTTCATAACGACTGAATAAAAGCTGGAACATTTACTGGAAAACCAATTTCTCACACACGGAATAAAGACGACATTTTCTTCAGTTCAAAAGGAGCCACATTTAAACATGGACATAAAACTCATACCTGGAACATACTTTAGTTTAGAGGAAAAGCACTATTCAGATTAGATACATCTGTACTGTGCACTCAAAGCACTGCAGCACTAGACACCGCATGAATATTTTATATACAGTATAGCATTTGTTTTATTGAGCTGCAGATAAACTTCTAAAACTGCTACAAATCTGCAAAAGGCAAAGAGGCATTTCCGGAGATGTCAGAAAAACATCCTCTCACTCTTTCTCCCTGTTCAGCTGCATAAATGTATTCTCCAAATAACACGCTGAAAAACACTGCTTTATGAAAATCCGACTCATAATTACATCAATAAGCTGCTGTAGAAATGTGAGCCGAGACGACCTGCTCCTTCCCTGACACAGGTCGCCAAACACAACACGAGACAAGTGGAGTTTGTTTTCAGCGACTGCAGCCCAGACAAACATGATTGTGTTGTTTTTTTACTGATACGGTTTGTGTTTTTATTTGTAGCACTTGGAGATGTGTCTTCATGTGTAAAGTGCAATACAAATAAAATGTATTGTTATTATTATTACTTCTGATCGGCAGCAGCTTAAGGCACAGAGGCTCAATAATAGGGCTGAACGATGAATCACATTTGCAATTTTATCGCGATATTACACAACGCGATTTTGAAATCGCACAGGCACGCGATTTATGTTTGGGAATGTTTTGGACAAAGATAAGAACTTTTCTCACAACCACTGACTAAAACACAAGAGCAAATAGCAAGAAATTTAGGCTATTTACAAAAAAAAAAAAACAATATAAGCTTATTGGAAATGATGTGGCTAAATGACTATGTGGACTATTTGGAATTATATTCCATGTGATTATAAAGGACTTTAGTAAGTAATACTTTATTTAATCAGTTGTAAATATTTAATTGTATTGCAACAAAAAGTTATTAGCGGAAAATCCTGATAAAATCGAAATCGCAATATTGATTTTTGGCAAAATCGTTCAGCCCTACTCAATAATTCTGATTGGTGAACATGTCTTTCTCTCAAACATCAAGGCAGAAACACAAATCAAAAACTCAGCGCCTTGAGGTTCGGTTCTGACGTGATCTACAGATGACTAAGGCGTTTGCAGCGTGAGCGTTACCTGGGCATGTCGTCCAGCCCCATGGCGCTGACCTTCTGTTCGAACTCCTCTCTGCTCGCGGCGAGTCTGAGGGGGGACTCCGCTCTCGGAGGGAATGCTCCGGGAAAGAGGGGGCGCTCTTTCTCTCTCGCCGGAGGCGGCTGTGGCGACGGGCTCCTCTTCACCTTCTCCTTTTTCTTCTTCTTCTCCTCCTTCTTGTGCTTCCTGCGGTACGGCTCCTCCTCGGGCGCCGCCTCGGGCTCCTCCTCGCGGCGGGCCTTCTCCTTGGCGTACGCCGCGGAGTAGCTCGGCTCGTCGCCCCACTTCCCGAAAAGGTCCCGGGCCGAGACGGAGGACTTGACCTCCCCCTCTTCGTCCAGATCTGGGTCTTTCAGAACGTGAGATTTGAGGAACTCCTCTTCCCCGGCGTCAAAGAAGGGCACCTCTTTGTCATCTTTCAGATCGCTGTAGTCGCCAGCGGCCTCCTCATCCTTTTTACCCTTATTTTCAGCCAAAAATCTGCAACAAGAGGAAACAAACGTGGAGTCAGAATCCCACAGGTCACGGCCAACTGAAGCTAAATATCAGAATTACAGAAATGTTTCCAGTATTTTGCAGAAGCACATCATTGTAGCCTCAAAACTAGCATGTTTAAACCCATCTCTACATCTGTCATGAAACCAGACAAACTCATGAATCCCCTTAAAGCTCAAAAACTGAATCTAAGACATTAGCAAGTCAAGCGTCTAAAGGAATAGTAATGCACAATAGACTCATGTGGCTCCTGTGACATAAGCTGCATCCCCGAGCCTTCGCCTCCATGTAACTTACCTTCATTGCAAACAGACACAATGAACATGAAAAACATCACTGTGCAGAGGTCATACTCACGTCAGACTCAGCGTCTAAGAAAATGGGATTTCAAACAATCTCCTCTCAGAAAAGGACATTTCAAATCACTTAAAATCATGGCTCTACAATCCTTGCTTTGCTTTTCCATTTTAATTTGTATTCTTCCAAGGGTCTGTGACATTAGGCTAAAAATTAAATTACAAGGTGTTAAGACAGAAAGGCATTGGATTCATCTTGTACAGTGGGGGCGGGGGCGGAGGGAGCGGACGTACTTTTTGAAGGCGGCCGTTATTCCAGTTTTGTCTGCGGACGAAGAGTCTTCCTTTGAGAAGAAGCCGAAGCCTCCGAATGCGGCGGTCTGACCCGACGCTGGGGGCGAGGGTTTGGGGGGAGACACGGCGCCTATGGTCCTCCACATGGGACCGCCCGCCCCCGGACCCTTGTTGTCTGCGCCTGAGGCCTCCTTTTTAACGCCAGCCTGGGGAAACAGTGGCGAGGGTTACACACATTCACTACACAGTCGGTAACTCCCTTTGTGACGTCGTCGTACAAGTCGCACCGGCCTCGGAAACTACCTGGACCTGGAGGCGTAACTGCCCCGTTGACGAGCCTCTCCCGGCAGCACGTCGTTCAAGCTCTCATTTGTGAACTCGTTACTGGAGCTCTAACTTTTTTTGTTTAACCTCTTACCAACCGCCTGAACCAAATGCATTCTGTCCTCTTTGGTCATTATATAAGCCTGTTAAGCACCTCATATGAAAGCTAAGACCCACAAAACTGATCTTTTTCCTCACGTTGTTGCTGTGTTGTGTCACCTTTTTTGTGTTTTATTTTTGTGTTTTTGTCACATTTTTGTTGAATTTTTGTCAAGTTTTTGTAGAATTTTTGTCATTTTTTTTGGTGCAATTTTTGTGTAATTTTTGTCACATCTTTGTTGAATTTGTCATTTTTTTGTTGAATTTTTGTCATTTTTTTGTTGCATTTTTGTTGAATTTTTGTCACATTTTTGTTGAATTTTTGTCATTTTTTGGTTGAATTTTTGTTGAATTTTTGTCACATTTTTGTTGAATTTTTGTCACTTTTTTGTTGAATTTTTGTCACATCTTTGCTGAATTTTTGTCACATTTTTGTTGAATTTTTGTCACATTTTTGTTGAATTTTTGTCACTTTTTTGTTGAATTTTTGTCACATCTTTGCTGAATTTTTGTCACATTTTTGTTGAATTTTTGTCAAGTTTTTGTTGAATTTGTCACATTTTTGTTGATTTTTTGTCATTTTTTTGTTGAATTTTTGTCACATTTTTGTTGAATTTTTGTCACTTTTTTGTTGAATTTTTGTCACATTTTTGTTGAATTTTGAGAAAATGTGATCCGTTCAGGTGGGAGTTAAGAGGTTAACCCCTGCTTTCCACCGTCCCTCAAAAGTTTCTTTCTGCTGCTCGATTACCATTTTATACATTTTCAGTGGTACAGAAGTAGATACTGGTACACAAGCCTAGAGCGCCCTCTAGTGGCCGTCAGTGTGAAAAAGACAAACATGTTTTTTGATATACAAGTCACACCCAGGGGCGGACTGAGACTGAAAAAAAGCCCAGGACTCTGACCAGCCTGGCCCAAATTAGCGTAAATGTGCACTTACCACCGCCTTAATGGAGCGCATTTTCTCCAGTTTGGCTTTACCTAAATCTAAAAGCTTCTCGACTGGAGAGCAACAGTGAAACACCTCATTTGAAAGCTGAGACCTACAAAAGTGATTGACAAAAAATGCGGCGACTTGACAAAAAGCGACATATTTTTGTTGTTTTTTCATTACTTTTTTGTGGCTTTTTGTTGTGTTTTTGTCACATTTTTTCTATAATGTTTTGTTGTGTTTTTGTGGCCTTTTTGTTGCTTTTTTCGTTGCGTTGTTGTGTTTTGTTGACTTCAACATCTTCACTGCAGCAAAATGTGAAAAAGACGAGGAAATGGGAGGACCCTCTAGTACAGTGTTTTTCAACCACTGTGCCGGGGCACACTAGTGTGCCGTGAGATATTGTCTGGTGTGCCTTGGGAAATTATCCAATTTCACCTAGTTGGTCCAAAAAAAAAAAAACTGTTTTGAAAAGAAATTATTTATCCGCAAATAATGTGCCGTTGTCGAGTCTCAGTGCTGTCTAGTGATCAGCAGAGTAAACATGTAATACTCTTCCATATCAGTAATGGCAGCAGGAAACCAATTTCTTTGAGACAAGAGAATTATTGATGCATGAATGTGACAGGTGGCTGTGACTGTGGCACTGTGGCTAGCGAGACTATACGGTGGTCCGATTCAGTACTTTGATCAGAATGACTTTATATTGAGAATATAGGCTATAGAGTTACTTTTTTTTTTACATTTTATGCTGGTGGCGTGCCTCGGGATTCTTTTAATGGAAAAAATGTGCCTTGGCTCAAAAAAGGTTGAAAAACACTGCTCTAGTAAGTTTAAGGGCGTTTTCACACAGGCTCCAGTCGAGACCTGAGAGCGGCACTTTTGGGTGAGTGTGAACCCGATCGCAGTAGTTTGGGCCGGTCCGTGTGAATGGACTGAAGCAAACACAGTTGAAACTAGTAAACAACATGTGTGGAAACGCCTTAACACTCGAACAGAGCTGCTCCAAAACCAATTTGTGTTTTAGACAAAATAAAGACGGATTAGCCTTAACCTCTTAACTCCCGCCTGAACCGGGGGGATCTTTTTCCTCACGTTGTCATTCTTTTTTTCCATTATTTTTTTGTTGGGTGTTCATTTTTGTAACTTTTGTCTATTTTTTTGTCATTTTTTTTTATCATATTTGTCATTTTTTTGTCACATTTTTTGTCATTTTTAGTCAAACATTTGCATTTTTTTCCATTTCCATTTCCATTTTTTATCATTTAAAAAAAAAAAAATTTGTCCCATTTTTGTAATTTTTTATCAAATTTTTGTCACATTTGTCATTTTTTCGTCAAACATTTGCATTTTTTTTCTTCAATTTTTTATCAATTTTTTTTTATTTTTTTTATCAGATTTTTGTAATTTTTTTGTACATTTTTTGTCAATTTCTTGTGAGATTTTTGTGACATTTTTGCCACTTTTTCAGCTATTTTTCGTCACTTTTTTGTCAATGTTTTCTCACTTTTTTGTCACATTTCCATCCTTGTTTTTGTCTCAGTTTTGTTGCTATTTTCTCACCTTTTTTCCAGAAGCTTTTGGACTGGGGTAAAGCCAATCTTGAGAAAATGTGTTCGGGAGTTAATGGGTTAGTTGATCTCACAATGGAGAAAGCCCCGCGGTCAAAGCGCTTGCGTCTTGCTTCATCCCTACTTTCCTGCCAGAGGAACAAAGCCGGACGTGCTCACCTGAGCTCTCTCGGGGCTGGCCGGTTTAGGGCTGGCCTCGTAGTCGATCCATTTCCCTCCGGACGCCTTCTCGATGGCGCTGCCGTCGGCTCCGGGTTTCGTGGCCGGACTCTCCACCGGCTTCTTATGATCCTTCACTGCTTTTCCTTTGCCGCTGCGGTGATGAGAAGACGACCTAGATCTGAGGGCGAGACGAAGGAAGGTCAGAAAGAGCTCCGTGACTGACTGAAGGTCTGAACCCACAGCCTCTCAGACCAACACCACCTACTGGAGTCTCCTCAGGGACACGACGCATCTGAACCGGGCCGGGGTTAGGACTGGGTTTGTCTCACCTTACATTTCACAACGTACAATTTTTACCTCCTAAAGGTCCTAGACCTGATTCAATGATGGAACGGGAGCCCAAAGATATTGAATTGGTATTTGTGGTCCAAACTAGGGCAGTCAAAAAAATATTTCGTCAATACTAAAATCGATACTAATAGTATTATCGGGGTTAAGTCTTCATTTGAGCAGCTATCGATACTTCGCTGCATCCCCTCCATCAGCCGGGGCAGTATCCAAAAACTTTACCTCAAGCTAAGACTTTATTAAGACAAAAAACTTCGAATGTCCGCACTAGTCCCTAACTCCTCATTCACTACATAGGCTGCACTATATAGTCGATTATATAGAGTCACCGATTCTGTTGGCGATTCGGACACAAGACACTACTTTCTCCGAGCTGTGTGCAGATATGTTTGTTTTTATCTGAATTTATTTATTGTTACAAACGTATTTCTGCGATAAAGACCAACCAGACTCATGAGACAGTGGAATATTTACGGATAAATACGAGTCAGATACTTTATATTTCACATGGATTTTACATGAATAGCTTGGATCATTCGAGAGGAAGCGATCGGTCATTTAACAGCTCGTGCTAAAGGTTAGCAGCTAACGTTAGCATCTTTTCGTAACCGTTTATATTGAAGTCGTTTATTCATGAGAAATACAAACACACGACTGAAACAGCTGATTTACTTCAGTCGTGTTGTTTAGTTCAAAGACCTGTCTCTGTCAGGCTCTTCTCCGACTCTCGCAATGCATTGTGGTCTATATTAACCCGTTTAGTGACCATCGATGCTCACTACTTTTCGAGATGCAATGTGGGAAATTTCGAGTGCACTACTTTTTTCTCTCTGGACATTCGGACACAGTCTTAGAATTTCAGAAACTTTCTCTGTAAACATGGAGCACGTCCTCACGTTTACAAAACCCTAAAAGGCCGGTTTCATGTGGATGATTCGCTGGATTAATAAAACATCCTTGTGTTTAGTCCTGAACTTGCCTTCGTGTCTTCCTAAATAACTCTGAATGTTACAAAACTAAACGCATCTGTTTGTACTGGACTTTAACATTGTTTGGTGATGTCATTATTTTTCTCAATTTATCAAAAATGATTTTATTACAATAGACATTATCATAGACATTATAGAAACATATCTAATTAGAGTCTTGTCTATAATCCTGTGTATATTCACGTTTAGAAGGTTCAGATGAAGCTCGTTTGAAAGTCTGTCTCTTATTGTTCTGAAATGAAATGCAAAAGTCTGCAGCAGAAAACAAACTTGACCGATGTTCAGTGCGATGTTTCTCCCCCTGAGGCCTAGGAAGTTGTGGGTTTTAAAGTTCTAACTGAGCTCTTTCCAGTGCAAAAAATGGGAAGTCTATCACTTTTGGTTCCGGAGATATCGGCGGCCGACTTTTAAATAAATAAATAAATTGTAAATAGTTTATATTGTACTTTGTGAAACTACTGCTGGGACAATAAAGTCAGGTATCCGGCCTCGAAATACGCGAACCCCTCCTTCATATTTGGTTAGGCTCGTCTGGCAGCCCGTACCTGGAGGAGTAGCTGGACCTGCGGGACTTCCTGGAGCCTCTGGATGAGGACCTTTCCGAGTACCTGGAGCGGCTGCGGCTCGGGGAGCGTTTCCGGGAGCGGGACCTGGACCTCCCTCGCCGCGGGCTGTGGTCTTTGTCGTGCCAGCCGCCCTGCCAGCCGCCCTTGTAGCCGTATCCCCCTCCGCGGTTCTGGTGGTAGCCCCCGCGGTGGTGGTAGCCCCGGTTGCGGCCGCGGTAGTGGAAGGGCCTGCGGTAGCCGCGGTTGTAGCCGCGGTTGTAGCCGCCGCCGCCGCCGCCGCGGTTGTTCTGGTAGTCCCTGGACGGGTAGTTCCTGTAGGACGGGGAGTAGGAGCGGGACCGCGACCTGGAGCTGAGTGCGAGAGACAAGACAGAGGTTAGCCAGAGCTACAAGGACAAAGGCCGTTCGCTTTGGGCCTGAGGCGGGTGCAAGGACAATGGTTAGTTAGCGGTCACAGAAGCTGTTTTATGCTGCAAATATCTGGAGCCGTGTTCCTGAAGGTGAGACAGGCCCAATGGGCGAGGAACGTGCTTCTCTATGGAAGCATGGCGGGGAGCTGACATTGCTGTAACACCGCCCCCTTGTGGCCAGGGACGACTCCAGGAGACACTTGGAAGCATTGATTCTTAAAGGGGGGTATTATGCAAAATAGTCTTTTTCAAGCTTTCCATCATGTTATTCTGTCATTCCCTCATTAAAAACATGCATGAAGTGTTGCCTTGGCACATTCACGCATTTTGGAGTAATCTGTAAAAACTGATGGCGGCCATTTTAGGGATAGGTTTGCCTGAGTCCTCCTAGGAACGCCCCCATATCTTCAACCACGCTGTTTTTTGTTCATCAGCCAGAAAATTGGAAGTATTTTCAGTGCAGTGACTGGCTCCAAAGCCAGTCAATCAAGCTCTGGAGCTCTGTGGAGGCTCCGCCCACCCCACAAGTGAAGGGATTCCCGCCTTTTTGCCCTTTTAAGGAACAGGCTGCGTAAGAGGAGACAGAGCGGCCATTAAGGTTCACACACGACTCGGGACGACCTTTTCTATGAATGGGGCTGAATAGGTATTAATCTATCTCTCAATAGATAGATTAGATCTCAAATCCAGCCTGAAAACGTTTATCAAAAAGTAATTACCTGATTTTTTTTACCCGATTACAAGGAAGGCAAGGCAAGTTTATTTACACCTTGCATTTCATACACAAGGCAACTCAATGGTTAATTAAAATAACTTGTGTCCAAACTCACTCCTAACTTCCCATATTTGTAGCATCCAAATTCTCCACAGGGATGAGTTTATCTGCACGTTTCACAACTTGCAGGGTCCTTTTCAGAGAAATACTAAATAATACAAAACATATTTCACTCTACTACATGGGCCCCCAATCTTCTTCCACACAGATATATCTTATTTTGTAGGGAGACATAAAAAACCCAGCAGCTTAAATTGTGCATATTCCCTGGAATCTCCTTCGCCGCATCTCGTCAGCAGAGGGCAGCAGCGCCACTCGAGTCCTCCCCACATTTCCTGCTGACCTATTTTTGCTGCACTTTCCTTCCACTTCCTGGTTGTGACTCAAACAAACAATAGTATCCCTCGCACTTTGCCCGAGCGTGTCCTAAAACCACACGATAAAGACCTATGAGAGCAAAATGCACTCATAGGTCACTCATTACACTCCAGGCAAACACTGAGCTGCTGCTGGTCAATCTACAACTGCTTTTTCTTCTTTTTTTTCTACGTGGTTGATCATTGTTAAGTCTTTACACAGGATTAGAAAGTCGGAGCTTACCCCTTGGTTTTCATTGATGCAGCAAAAAAACAAAAACAGGTCCTACAAAGTGCGGTAGTAAACGTGGAATATCCTCATGGCTAAAAGCAAGACAGCGCTGTCTGAATGAACAGAACTGAAGTGCCTCCTACGCGCAGACTGAGAGGAGGGAGGGACTCTGGCTCAGCTCCATCTCCAATGTCTTTAACTCTCAGCACCCGGAGCAGGAAAACACCCGCGGGGAGTTCACGCATCGTTACAAAAGGGAAAGCAAAGATCGTCAGGGCACCGGGGCTGGGACTTTCTTACTTTTATTTCAAGCAGATAATTCAGAATTCCCTATAGTAGAGCCACACGGGAGAAGGGCACAGACAGGTTGATCAGAGTTAATGGTTACAAAAGGTTCCAATGAGCTAAAAAAAAAAAAAAAAACATTCAAAAAACATTCAGCTCATTTACACTTCTTGGCTGCCAGATCCATTTTTCATTCGGGCTCATTTAAATGTGTCACTTTTAACCTCTTACCACCCGCCTAAACCAAATGCATTCTGTCCTCTTTGGCCATTATATAGGCCTGTGTAACACCTCATTTGAAAGCTAAGACCCACAAATATTTTTCCTTGCATTGTTGCTGTGTCGTGTCACCTATTTGTTTTTTTTCTTCCTTTTTTTTCTTTCAATGTGTCACATTTGTCAATTTTTTATTGAATTTTTGTCACATTTTTGTTGAATTTTTGTCACATTTTTGTTGAATTTTTGTCACATTTTTATTGAATTTTTGTCACATTTTTGTAAAATTTTTGTCATATTTTTATTGAATTTTTGTCACATTTTTGTTGAATTTGTCACATTTTTGTTGAATTTTTGTCACATTTTTGTTGAATTTTTGTAAATTTTTTGTTGAATTTTTGTCATATTTTTGTTGATTTTTTGTCACATTTTTGTTGAATTTTTATCACGTTTTTGTTGAATTTTTGTCACGTTTTTGTTGAATTTTTGTCACGTTTGTTGCGTTTACATCCTTGTTTTCTTCTCATTTTTTGTGGCTGTTTTGGTGCTTTTTTCCCCCCAAGAAGCTTTTTGATTAGGGTAAAGCCAAACTGGAGAAAATGGGATCCGTTCAGGTGGGAGTTTCCGAATCATTTCTTTTATAGTGGTCTTCCAGTTAGGCCCTGACCAATGTGGGTTTTTGGGGTCTGATACTGAAGGGTTTGGCCTAGAGCTGATATTTAAAGTAATTTAACTTTATGTACACACAAAGCCTATTGTTAAACACGTATCATTATAGTAAAGGTTTCAATCATAGACATATCTAAGAGAAGTCGACCGATGAGGCGTTTTCTGAGGTCGATCCCGATCTGCATGGCTGATATTTTATAGCCTGGTGACCCCAGAATGATTCCCCTCTATATCTTTAACACAGAGGGAGATCAGTCTGGAACCATCGCCCCCGTTGGCAGCATCGGAAAAATCAAAACGAGCCCGTGCAGTCAGATTTGTTTATTTGCGTCATGTGTTGTTCACGACTCACGGGACGCAGAAATCCCTCAACACCAAACTACGAACGAGAGAGAAAGAGCGAGTCTCCAATGGGTTTTATTTACAAAGGGCGGTTGATAAAGAAAAGTCAATACAGAAAAGGATGCGCTTGTAATCACATCCTACAAGGCCTGAGTTAAATATTGAGATAAGTCAGTTTTTTATTGGAGAACCTGCTGCAAAAGCTTCCAAATGCAGATGTTATTGGTCACCAGCTCTGCCATGACGAGGCCTTTCCACACGACAGATCCTAAACTCTCGTGGTTAAACGTGTGAATGAGGCGAGTGTTCACCTGTAGCGGCGTTTCCGGGAGCGCGATCGAGAGCGGCTCCGGGAGGGAGACCTGGAGTAAGACCTGGACCGGGATCTGGACTTGGACCGGGACTTCATGGGAGACTCTGGTTTAGACATCTCTGCAACTTTACTTCACTCCTGAAAGGAAACAAAAGGAAACATTCAAACGTTTTTCACGGGTTTTGGACTTGACAGTGAAAAACGCGAGGACACACTGAATTCATGGCCGTTGTATTGAGCAGGAATTCATTTCAGTTTAGACATAATTTGGTGCAATTCTAGAATATCTAAGATCATTGTCAGACCCAGGGCTGAGACAACTAATCAATTATTGAAAGTCGACAACTATTTTAGTAACCGATTAATCGTTTTTCTAGTAAACGCGACACAAAAATGACATGAATATTGTGTATGATTTATTAAAACCTACTTTATTTTTTAAATTTAGGGCATTTAGTGTTTTGAACATTGTAAATTTCATGAATATCCGTCTGTCTCATCCGATCAGAAGCAGCATTAGCACCAAGAGCCTCCAAACATACATTTACTTTAACTTTACTCCATCAACACGTCCTCAAGCGGTGCCACTTTAGCTTTATGCAGTAAAAAATGAAAAAAAAAAAAACAGTTTTCATACACCACTGACAGCCAAGGGATCCTAATTTGATTTTGATCCAAGCCTGGTGGACTTGGAAGTTCTAATATTTCATGATGTGACGTTTGTACAGTTTGATACGCTCATCTTCAGAAAGAGGAATTCATTCACTAAATTCTTAAAGGGGGGGTATTGTGCAAAATCGACTTTCTCAAGCTTTACACCATGTTATTCTGTCATTCCCTCATTAAAAACATGCCTGAAGTGTTGCCTTGGCACATTCACGTATTTCTGAGTAATCTGTAAAAACTCTGATGGCGGCCATTTTAGGGATAGGTTTGCCTGAGTCCTCCTAGGAACGCCCCCACCTCCCGGAGACGCCTCCGAGCTTTCGTCACCAGCCGAGTAACCAACCACTGCTCCTCAGCAGAACCCCCTCCCCACTGATGCCACAGACAGCGTGTGGAGGGGGCGTGTCGGAAAGGCTCAGAGGTTCTTAAAGAGACAGAGGCCTATTTCAAGACATTCACTACAGCCATTTTGAGAGAGACATTTTATACAAGGCAGTTATTCTAATTTACTGCATTTACAGACCAACAGAAGGTTTGGTCATCATTGTAGTGTGATATAGACTGGTGCTATGTGATTGAAAAAAGCAGAATACCCCCTCTTTAAGATGTTTTATTTAACCAGGAAAGTCCCATTGAGATTAAAAAGCTCTTTTTCAAGGGAGTCCTGGCCAAGAAGCAGAAAAAGATAGTTACAATTTCCATTTTCAAATGAAACCACAAACACATTATGAAAAACATCTACACTTTAAAGGCGTCCAATGGAGTACGTTCAGTTATTTTCCAGTCTTTTTGCAACATTATCCATGTAGAACAGCAGAGTGAACAAACCCCCTTTTTCCAGCTCTGGAACAGCGAGCAACAACTGATCGCTTGAACACAAACAGTAAGAGTTAATACTGCTCCATGTGCTTAACGTAGGAGGCAGTAGACCAAGCGTGGCCTTAGAAATAAAAGTTTACCAATGACCCACCACCCTGGAGGACAAAGAAGGGCGTCCAGCTGGAGATTACTGCTCACAATGACGGGTTAAAGCCCTACAGTTGGTGATGAACCTCAGAGAAGACTGAAGACATTGCTCAGAGGAATCATGTACAACAGGCTTTGTCGCTCAAAAGGATTATTGTCCTGAACAGACTACAGAAGGGCAGAGAGAAATACTTTCCACATTTTAACCCAAATTCCCCATTTTTCACGATCTTCTCTCCATTTCTTGCCATTTAGAGAAACTCGATATTGTACACTTGCATAGCTTCCTAACATCTTGTGGACAATACATTCCCCCCTCCTCATTAGACTAACCTAAAAGCACTTCCATGGCATGTAGCTATAGAGACCAGTGCCAGAGCGTCTGTAAACAGTCCCTTTATCCAGTGCTGTTGTGGCCGTGTCTGACCACGGTGTGGACAGCTCTACAGAGTGTCACCTGTCGTCAGCGCCTCACACTCAGAGCAGCTGTGGAGACCAGACTGCACACAAACTCCAATGACCTTCACGAGGACAAAAGCATCGCACTAATGGAGCGACAGCCAGGGTTAAATTACATCAAAATAAGGGGAGTAGGTTCAGCGGTGCAGAGAAGCTGTTGACATCCAGACTGGTCTCCAGGAGCCGCGCGTTCTTCATGGTAACAGTTACATGGGGGATTATTTGTTTTCCTCCTCATTCCGGCTTCATTAGAAAGGCAAGTTCAGACATGTATCTCTGGGCTTCCACTCGGTATTATGAAGTCATGCTGCAAACCACAAAGCCCCGTGCAACGCTGGTCCTAAATAAGAGCCTGGACAAGATCTCCATTTCTCATTAATTAAGGCCAGGATAATCTATTTTCTGCAGCTTCATCTGTTCCAATATTGATACCTGGGGTTGGAACATTTGTCTTTGCCCGATACCCTTCCCTAAAAGCTGTAGAAACGTCCCTGTGAGGACATTCAAAGATGGGAGTTCTCCAAACGATACGACAAAGGCTGCTCTAATTAACTTTCACGCTCATGTGAACGACGGCAGATGAACATATGGACTTGTCTTTGCAAAACAATAGACTGCGGCCTGACGTAAGGCCCGGGCTGCTACAGAAACCTGAGAGGGCCCAGAGCGGACCCCTGGGGCGCACCTTTGTCTCAGTCACTGCGCTGTTTGAAGAGGAGACGGTTCAGACGAGCGGGCGGGACGCTTTGTTATGCGTTTACGGCGTTTTCACAGGATCGAGGTCGAGTCTGAACTAATTCTGATCAAAATCCTGATCAAAAAAAGATTGACAAATGGTTTTAACATGTTCCCACTGAGAGGCAACATCTGTGCTGAGTGTTCTGTTATTAGTCGGCATCGGTCAGAAAGAGCTGCTGTGGTAACTGAAGCAGTGGATTTACAGGTTGGTTGACTGTTTAACTGCAGGCCCTGGAAACAAAGCTTCAGGTTGTAAATTAGGATCTTCTCTCTGACTCAGTGCCCCTTGTTATGCCATGATAAAAACGCTCCCACAGGATGTATTTTCCCTCTGACGTGTTGAAATACAGAACAATTTGCCTGCTTTATAAATCACTATGACTTTAAATGCATATGCAGGGTTTCCATACAAACGTTTGCATAGAAAGTAATGATGTCATCGCTCCACTTCCGGGTCTGTAGCCCCATTCACTGTAATGAGATTCGGCCGATTTTAACCTGCTGTAGAGCCGACTACAGGCTCTTTATAAACATCTGATCACCAAGAACTATTACATTCACTCTGGAGTTTCTTTAGAGACGATTATATTAACTAGGAGTAAAACAGTTGTTGACCTTTTCTCTGTTATTTCAGCAGGAGACTGAGATAAAGTTGCATTTTTTGCCGTTTGTCAAAAGAACTCTCAACAGTTTGACCCAGAAGTAGTTTATTATTGTGTGCGACGTCACATGTAACGTATGGGAAATGAGTCAAACTGCTTTACCTCTACATCACTTCCTGTCAGTAACTTGAAAAATGTAAATAAAAATTACTTTTCATTTAAAATTGCTGCTTCACTGAAATAAAATGATTATTATTACTTGCAACGGACACGACTCCTCTAATTATTTCAAAAGCATTAAAACCTCTCATACGCACTTTCATAGTTAATCTTTTCATATTAAAAGCACAAAAAGTATCACAAAATACAAACAAAATGTCAAACAGATTGACCCACTGTAGAAAGTATCCTTTGTTTCAAGTGGACCAAAGGGTCAAACTTACATGCTCTGTTGACCTACTTTGCAAATACAAAGGTCCCATCACACCAGAAGATCAGGGGGACATTTACATACACTGTAACAGAGACGTGAGGCCTGTGAAGGTTCACTGTGAATGTGCGCATAGTCCCTTTAATGGTAAAATGGCAACACTTATTTCACTACAGAGGAGAGTTATTTCATTCAAACATCTAACAATCAGTGATCCCAGAAACAAGTTACTCTAATCTAATCAAGTTTCTCTAACGTAGCTTTCCACCACCGAGTATGAAGTGAATGTACAATTGTCTCATGTAAAGCGCTTTGTGACTATGTCTGTGAAAGGCGCTGTATAAATAAAGATCTTTTTCTTCTTCTTCTAATCTGACAAGTAATCCAACACATTACTTTTACCAGACAAGTAATCAGATTAAAGTTACTTTTCCAAATCTAGAAACAAATTCTTTTACATGTAGCCGTTTTATCTGAGTGTATTATCTTGATTTAAATTTTTAACTATGCAATGTTTATTTTGTGATTATGTGTGTAATATTGTAACTTGTATGTAAACCTGTTCCCCTGCATCTTGGCCAGGACACTCTTGAAAAAGAGATTATTAATCTCAATGAGTTTTATCCTGGATAAATAAAGGACAAATAAAAAATAAAAAAAATCACTGAGTTACTATTCTGTCATTTTCCTTAAAGGGGGGGTATTATGCAAAATGGCCTTTTTCAAGCTTTCCATCATGTTATTATGTCATTCCCTCATTAAAAAGATGCCTGAAGTGTTGCCTTGGCACATTCACGTATTTTTGAGTAATCTGTAAAAACTCTGATGGCGGCCATTTTAGGGATAGGTTTGCCTGAGTCCTCCTAGGAACGCCCCCACCTCCTGGAGACGCCTCCGAGCTTTCGTCACCAGCCGAGTAACCAACCACTGCTCCTCAGCAGAACCCCCTCCCCACTGATGCCACAGACAGCGTGTGGAGGGGGCGTGTCTAAAGGCTCAGAGGTTCTTAAAGAGACAGAGGCCTATTTCAAGACATTCACTACAGCCATTTTGAGAGGGACATTTTATACAAGGCAGTTATTCTAATTTACTGCATTTACAGACCAACAGAAGGTTTGTCATCATTGTAGTGTGATATAGACTGGTGCTGTGGGACTGAAAAAAGCATAATACCCCCTCTATAAGAAAAATATAATTTTTTTCTCGCATCTCGTGGACTGATGTAACATATGACATTGTCAGCATGAAGACGCCTCAGGACATAAAGGTAGACAACAGAGGATCAGTCACAGCGTTGTTGATGTTACTGTTAAAATGCATCTAATAACACGAGTATCGGCAGCTGATTATTATAACTAATGAAGTACTTGTAACATAACCTACTTACTTTAAAGAAATCGGATTACTTTTTCAAGTAATCTGTGGCAACAACAACAACAAAACCAACACAATATGAATGAAGCGGAGCAGAGAAGACCAAGTCTCATGATTTCTGCTTCTTTTCTTAATGTAATAATGTAGTGAACCTGTTCAGCCTGTGTTGCATGTAGTGACTCTGGTTACCGTCGTAACTAAATCGCAAAGATAATTTGAAAAAACAAGATGCAAACATGTGGCACAGCCTGCCCGGATTCAACATACCTGCACTGATGAGAAATATGCAGTTGATCATCAGGTTGAAGACGGTTAAATCACTAATCACTCACACACTTTATGACCAGGAGCAGCTTAATACCAGGTGCTGCATAAGTCCGTCACGCGCACCAACTCTGACCTATTTAGCGCTAGTGGAAGAATATTGAGCAAACAATCAATAAAACATGTACACTGGCACAGAGGGATGATAAGCCTTTTAAATGTACACTTTAGAGCTTATCGTGAAGGAAGAACAGACCAGGCAAAACGGGCTAAAATGGCGTCACACAACACGTTCTTCAGATTTAATCGACATTGCAAAATCCCACCGCATTTGATCAACACTCGAAGTAAATGCAAAAAGCAAATGGCGAAATAAATCGTTTTTTTCTTTCGCCCAACTTGGTCCGTAAGACAAACGATGCAACATTTCTGCAATGCGCCTGAACACAAACCGGCTATCTTTGCATAATAAACAACTCAAAACGATTATAGAGCATTTATCTTGTACTGAATCGACGCATAAGTGAATAGAAGCTCGACGTGTTTGTAAGGCCTCGCGAGGCTCTTATTCAATGACCCCACGAGTCCTACAAATTAGCTCCAGCAAGGAAAACACGAGGCTAACCACGACGCTAATGTTATCTTCCGGGAAATACGCGCTCCAAACATCCATTAAAAGACACAAAGGCTGAAATTCTGAACACAAGGAGGTTCTCTTACCTTCACACGTTTGCTCAGAGTTCGGTCGTGGTTTAGTTTTGGAGACAGAACAAGGGGAAAATGAGCGGAGGCCGATGCAAATGCGCCCGTTCTGGTCCCTCCTTCCCTCCTTCCTGCTGCGATTAGCAACTCGTGCTAACACAGGCTAACCGTTAGCCCCCAAACCTGAGAAGAAAACACAGACAAACGGCGTATTCACACTGCCACAGAGGATCACAGAGAGGCTACATGTAAAATCCACGGGAATGTGCAATGAATCAAAGACGTTACCAATGCTTCAAAATGTACGCTTTTAAAGAGTTTAGTTCGAAAGTAGCCGCAGCTAAAGCCGTGCGCCACCGTTAGCTCCGTTGCTACGAGGCACCAGCGCAACAGTGAAGGGTCGCGCGAGACTTGGCGCGAGGTTTCGGATTTCAGCGCCTTGAGAGCGTTTTCTCCAGTTCAGCTTTACCCAAAACTAAAAGCTTCTCGTGTAACGCCTCATTGAAAGATTTGTTGATTTATTTATTTTTTGTGACGTTGTTGGCGCGGTTTGTGTCATGTTTTGCAGTGTTTTTGTTGCGCTTTTGTAGTTTTTTTCATTGCTTTTTTGTCACTTTTTTGTCACATTTTTGTAATTTTTTGTCAATTTTTTCGCCTCATTTTTGTCACTTTTTTGACAATTTTTTCGCCACATTTTTGTCACATTTTCGTAATTTTTTTGTCAATTTTTTTTTCTCCACATTTTTGTATTTTTTGTCACTTTTTTTGTCACATTTTTGTAATTTCTTTGTCCTTTTTTGTCAATTTTTTCGCCACATTTTTGTCACATTTTTGTCATTTTTTTGTCAATTTTTTCGCCACATTTTTGTCACTTTTTTGTCATTTTTTTGTTAATTTTTCGCCACATTTTAGTTTCTCTTTTGTTGTTTCTTTGTCGCTTGTTTGTTGCATTTTTGCCTCTTCTTTGTCAATTTTGTGTACATTTTTCTCCACATTTTCTCATTTTTTTTGACGTTTTTTTTTATGTTAGTAGATTTTTTGCCATATTTTTGTCATTTTTTTTCGCCACATTTTTGTCACTTTTTTGTCATTTTTTTGTAAATTTTTTCGTTAATTTTTTCGCCACATTTTTGTATTTTTGGTCACTTTTTTGTAAAATTTGAGTACATTTTTTTGCCACATTTTTGTTACTTTTTTGTCAATTTTGTGTAAATTTTTTGCCACATTTTTGTCACTTTTTTGTCCATTTTTTTGTTAATTTTTCGCCACTTTTTAGTATTTTTTGTCCTTTTTTTGTAAAAATTTCAGTACATTTTTGTCACTTTTTGTCCTTTTTTTGTAAAAATTTCAGTACATTTTTGTCACGCTTTTGTCTCTTTTATATTGTACTATTGTTGATTTTCCGGCACATTTTAGTTTCTCTTTTGTTGTTTCTTTGTCGGTTGTTTGTTGCATTTTTGCCATATTTTCTCATTTTTTTCCCTTTTTTTTAAAAAATGTTAGTAAATTTTTTGCCATATTTTTGTCATTTTTTTTCGCCACATTTTTGTCACTTTTTTGTCATTTTTTTTGTTAATTTTTTGCCACATTTTCATATTTTTTGTCATTTTTTTGTAAAATTTGTGTACATTTTTTGCTACATTTTTGTCACTTTTTTGTCTCTTTTATATTGTATTATTGTTGATGTTCCGGCACATTTTAGTTGCCTTTTTGTTGTTTCTTTGTCGCTTGTTTGTTGCATTTTTGCCACTTTTTTGTGGCTCTTTTTTGCTTTTGTCATCACTTTTAAATCGTGTTTTTGTCGCTCTTTTGTTGCCTTTTTTTGTTTTTGTGGGGATTAAGAGATTAAGTGGAAATGAAAAATGAGGATTGAATTTCTCCTCAACTCGTCCAACCTGCCGCTCGACTGTCACTTTGCAGGAATGAACTGCCGCAGGTCTTTTCTTCATTTAACCAGTATTTATCTGTTATTTTTGCATTTTATTGCTTACAAAGAATGTGTTTACATACAAAGGCCGAAGAGGAATAAAATTATAGTTGGGTCATTGGAGGACATTTTACATCCCAGCCTTGAAATTTCACATAATCCATGTACAAAAGAATATAACATACAGTTTAGAGTAAATTATACTTGTCCTGGGACCAAATTTAAATAAACTGAGATAAAATGTTCCTGAGAAAAGCTAACACTAGCATTCATTTGCAATCCTAATTAGTTCAATTAATTTAACCTCTTAACTCCCACCTGAACGGATCCCATTTTCTCCAGTTTGGCTTTACCCGAATCAAAAAGCTTCTTGGGAAAAAAGCACCAAAACAGCCAAAAAAATTAGAAGAAAACAAGGATGTAAACGCAAAAAAATGTGACAAAAACTCAACAAAAAATTTGACAAAAATTCAACAAAAATCCAACAAAAATTCAACAAAAAATCAACAAAAATTCAACAAAAAATGACAAAAATTCAACAAAAATGTGATAAAAATTCAACAAAAATGTGACAAAAATTCAACAAAAAAATTCAACAAAAATGTGACACAAATTTAACAAAAAATTAACAAAAATTCAACAAAAATGTGACAAAAATGTGACAAAAATTCAACAAAAATGTGACAAAAATTTAACAAAAATTCAACAAAAATGTGACAAAAATGTTACAAAAATTCAACAAAAATTCAACAAAAAATTACAAAAAATCTACAAAAATGTGACAAAAATTATATAAAAATGTGACAAAAAACCAAAAAAAAAAAAACTCCTAAAAGGTGACACAACACAGCAACAACGCGAGGAAAACAATCAGTTTTGTGGGTCTTAGCTTTCAAATGACATCTTACACAGGCCTATATAACAGCCAAAGAGAACAGAATACATTTGGTTTAGGCGGGTGGTAAGCGGTTAAGTTAATTTAGGTCGGGTTACCTATGCCATCACTTATAATAAAAAAACAACCATTACATTTTTTAGGTCTATGTGTTTAGTAACGATGCCCTGTTATTGTTTATCGTTTTGTTCAACACCACATTTATAGTATAATCTGACTGACAAACCACATTTCCCCCTCTATAACGAGCCGACGGTTGTGTTTCGCTCCGTCTGTTTGACAGAAGGCTCTGGAGGATCATAGTTAAATTTAGTTTATGTCTCGCCCTCGTCGGCCGTGACGATGTGTTTATGAACTCAGGGAAAGTTCAGCTCCAAAGGTTAAAGGACAACTCTTTATTTACTCTGCAGTAAAGACGCTGAAGAGCCGGGCTTTGGAAGTGCTTTATCACCACATGGTTTCACTTGTCCTTAAACAAATCGCCTCAAACCCAGAGGTGAATGTTCATCAGGAGCAGTCGGTCATTTTCAATCTAAAACACAGGAAGAAACGAGAGAAATAAGGAGAATAGACCGACCTGCAGCCGACGGACAAGACTCTGTGGGTTAGTCCTGGTCTTGCTCCTGCTCCTGCTCTTGCTCTTGCTCTTGCTCTTGCTCTTGCTCTTGCTCTTGCTCTTGCTCTTGCTCTTGCTCTTGCTCTTGCTCTTGCTCTTGCTCTTGCTCTTGCTCTTGCTCTTGCTCCTGCTCCTGCTCCTGCTCCTGCTCCTGCTCCTGGTCCTGCTCCTGCTCCTGCTCCTGCTCCTGCTCCTGCTCTTGCTCCTGCTCTTGCTCTTGCTCTTGCTCTTGCTCCTCCTGCTCCTGCTCCTGCTCCTGCTCCTGCTCTTGCTCTTGCTCTTGCTCTTGCTCCTCCTGGTCCTCCTGCTCCTGGTCCTGCTCCTGCTCCTGGTCCTCCACCTCTTCCTCCTGCTCCTGCTCCTGCTCCTGGACCTGCTCCTGCTCCTGCTCTTGCTCTTGCTCTTGCTCTTGCTCTTGCTCCTTCTCTTGCTCCTCCTGCTCTTGCTCCTGCTCCTCCTGCTCCTGGTCTGGTTTTTAAGTAGTGCAGACCATAGACTGAACCCTGGGTCTGAAAACCACAGCCTAACTCACATCTGGATCAGAAATACTTCAGCACCAGCATCACTTTGGGGTCGACACAGAGCGTGATCAGTGCACCTTAAATAAAACATTTATTATCACCATTTGGACTTAAATAAACCAGTAAGAGCTGAAAGAAACACTGAGAGGATAAAACAAGCATTTATTTTATTACAAACATCTTTATTGTCAAAAATCAGTTCATTTCCCATTGACTACCACGGTCGGCACGGCAACCATGGTTTTCCTCTGTCTATGTCACTTCCTGTCTGTGTCCAATAAGGAAGTGAAACTATAAATATCACACAAAAAAATGTGAAACTAAAGAAAACTTGCTACAATCGCTAGGTACTCATCAACTCGTCTAAGCTCAGGTAAGAGAAGATCTCAGTGTGGAAAACGGTGGCCTGTTCCTTTAACCTCTTTGCTGGATTTTTGTCATTTTTTTTGCTGGATTTTTGTCTTTTTTCTGCTGGATTTTTGTCATTTTTTTGCTGGATTTTTGTCTTTTTTTGCTGGATTTTTGTCTTTTTTCTGCTGGATTTTTGTCTTTTTTTGCTGGATTTTTGTCATTTTTTCTGATGGATTTTTGTCTTTTTTCTGCTGGATTTTTGTCATTTTTCTGATGGATTTTTGTCACTTTTTTTGCTGGATTTTTGTCTTTTTTTTGCTGGATTTTTGTCTTTTTTCTGCTGGATTTTTGTCTTTCTTTGCTGGATTTTTGTCCTTTTTTTGCTGGATTTTTGTCTTTTTTCTGCTGGATTTTTGTCTTTTTTCTGCTGGATTTTTGTCATTTTTCTGATGGATTTTTGTCATTTTTTCTGATGGATTTTTGTCTTTTTTCTGCTGGATTTTTGTCATTTTTCTGATGGATTTTTGTCACTTTTTTTGCTGGATTTTTGTCTTTTTTTTGCTGGATTTTTGTCTTTTTTCTGCTGGATTTTTGTCTTTCTTTGCTGGATTTTTGTCCTTTTTTTGCTGGATTTTTGTCTTTTTTCTGCTGGATTTTTGTCTTTTTTCTGCTGGATTTTTGTCATTTTTCTGATGGATTTTTGTCACTTTTTTCTGCTGGATTTTTGTCTTTTTTTTGCTGGATTTTTGTCTTTTTTTGCTGGATTTTTGTATTTTTTTACTGGATTTTTGACATTTTTTCCGCTTGATTTTTGTCACTTTTTTGTTGGAGTTTCGTCTTTTTTTTTGCTGGATTTTTGTCATTTTTCTGCTGGATTTTTGTCATTTTTCTGATGGATTTTTGCCTTTTTTTCTGCTGGATTTTTGTCACTTTTTTGTTGAGTTTTTGTCATTTTTGTTGCATTTTTTGGTCACTTTTTAGCTTTTTTTGTTGCGTTTGCATCCTCATTTGGAGAAAACATGTTCGGGTGGGAGTTAAGAGGTTAAGAAAACAAAGTAATGACCAATAATTACTCAAGTAAGAGTAAAAAGGTACCTCCATAGGAAAAGGAACCTGAATACTGTGAATTATGGAAAATGGCCGCTTTTCTACCTTCATTAGACCTAAAGTGCTTTTACACCCATGCCCTCTCATTCACACACCCGCGTACACAGCCTCTGGAGCCGAGGAGGGGGAAGTGTCTTGCCCAAGGACACAGTGACAGTTTGCATCTTCAGGAGGGGGGGGTTCAAACCCTTCCGTCTTCTGTCCAGGACCTTTACGTTTGCATTTATCCAGACAAAGTGATGTAGCTGTAGATGTTTGCTGCTCGTTATCGTTGAAAGTCAACATCAGCCCTGTGGACGGGAGGGCATCTGGGTCTGCAGAGTTCCCGTCAGGACACAGACCAAAGGCCGGACTGTGGTTTTTGAATCTGTTTGTCAGAATCGAGTTTCCAGGAGGTTCAAAGTGGAGTTTGATGAAAGATCATGACACTTCACTGTGAGGAGAAACCGCTGTGAGTAATGAACTTTAGAGTCTCTGAGCACGTGGAGGAATAACCTTCTACCGCCATCTGCTGGCCGTGTTCTGTCATCATTTTAACCCCTTAACTCCCACCGGAACCGAGCACATTTTCTCCAGTTTGGCTTTACCTCAATCCAAAAGCTTCTGGAAAAAAGGTGAGAAAATAGCAACAAAACTGAGACGAAAACAATGATGGAAATGTGACAAAAAAGTGACGAAAAATTGATGGAAAAAGTGGCAAAAATGTCACAAGAAATGGACAAGAAATTGACGAACAAATGACAAAAATGTGACAAAAATGTGTTAAAATTTTTTAAAAAATGTGATAAAAAAAGACAAAAAATATGACAAAAAATAACAAAAAAAATGACAAAAATGTGACAAAAAAATGAAAAAAATGTGACAAAAAATGACAAAATGTGCTAAAAAATTGACAAAAATATGACAGAATAATTACAAAAAAATGATAAAAATTTGACAAAAAAATTACAAAAAATTGACAAAAAAAATACAAAAAAATACAAAAATGTGATAAAAAATTACAAAAAAATATAAAAATGTGATAAAAAATGTGACAAAAAAATGACAAAAATGTGATAAAAATGGATGAAAAAATGACAAAAATTTTACAAAAATGTGAAAAAAAATGACAAAAATGTGATAAAAAAAGACAAAATGTGCTAAAAAATGGACGAAAATATGACAAAAATATGACAGAATAATTACAAAAATGTGATAAAAATTTGACATAAAAATTACTAAAATTTGACCAAAAAAATACAAAAAAATACAGAAATGTGATAAAAAATTGATGAAAAAATTACAAAAATGTGATAAAAATTGGACAAAAAACAAACAAAAAAATTGACAAAAAAATACAAAAATGTGATTAAAAAATTGGCAAAAATATGACATAATAATTACAAAAATTTGATAAAAATTTGACAAAAAAATTACAATAAATTGACAAAAAAATACAAAAAAATACAAAAATGTGATAAAAAATGGATGAAAAAATTACTAAAATGTGACAAAAAATGACCAAAAAAAGACAAAAAATATGACAAAAAAGCTGCAAAAATGAGTTGAATACCCACCAAAAAAATGATGGAAAAAAGCTCTGATGACGTGAGGAAAAAGATCCTCTCGGTTCAGGCGGGAGTTAAGAGGTTAAAAAAGTTTTGTTCCACATTTGTGCAAACAAATTATTGGAATAATAAAATCATTGGTAGAAGTGTTGTAGGCAAGTAAGGATGTAAAAAGTAGAAAAGGTTTATTTAAAGTTAATGAAAGGCATCATAAATAGGCCTTATTGAGAAAATACTACCTATAGCCGATACACTGGACCTGCTAAATATATTTAACATTTGAATTGAATTTCTTACAAATCCTGGCAGAAATGTTTTTTCATTCGAAACAGCAATTGAGAAACAGCCACAGAAGACACTGGAGGCCGTTCCCTTTGAATAAAGCTTTATTGACACATCCCCGTAACAGAGGCAGCATTCACATGTACAACACCTGCTCCCCCCGAAGTTTAAATAAAGTCATGATTCAAGACACAAAAACACTCACGATGCTCAACTCAAAACGACGTCAGCTCAAACAAGAACACGCTTAAATCTGCTTTTCTTTTACAGAGTCGTCTCTAAGGTGCAAACTCGGCACCTTCACAATACCGCGCTCTTAAATATTTGTACATTTGAAAAGTCGCCGTGGGCAGTGTCCGTCCGTCCCCTCGGGCTGGAGGCGGAGTCAGTTCATGGTAGTTTGGCACGTGATGAGAAAGCGAGTTCCTTTAAGGCCGGGGCTCGGAACGTGGGTTTACAGAACCTCTGCGGAGACAAAGGAGAGATTAGGACACGCCCCCCTGAGTCAGGTGACCGGCGTGAGGCTCGGACCGGCAGTAATGAATCACTCAGTGGAATCATCAAAAACGGGATTAATTAATTTCATTGCTTTTTTGTCACTTTTTTGTAATTTTTTGTGACTTTTTTTGTCCTTTTTTGTTGATTTTTCGCCACATTTTCATATTTTTTTTGTCATTTTTTTGTGAAATTTGACTACAATTTGAGTAAATTTTTTGCCACATTTTTTGTGTCCATTTTTTTGCCACATTTTCATATATTTTGTCATTTTTCCCCCCATTTTTTTTCCATTTTTTGCCACATTTTTTTTCCATTTTTTGCCACATTTTTGTCACTTTTTTGTCAATTTTTTTGTCAATTTTTCACCACATTTTTGTTTTTTTTGTCATTTAAAAAAAAAAAATTAGTACAATTTTTTGACACATTTTTGTCACTTTTTTGTCAATTTTAATTAATTTTTCGCCACATTTTTGTCATTTTGTCAATTTTTTTGTTACATTTGTCACTTTTTTGTCATTTTTTGTTAATTTTTCGCCACATTCTCATATTTTTTGTCATTTTTTTGTAAAATTTGAGTACATTTTTTGCCACATTTTTGTCACTTTTTTTGTCAATTTTCTGTCATTTTTTTGCCACATTTTTGTCACATTTTCGTCAATTTTTTTGCCACATTTTTGTCACTTTTTTTGTAAATTTTATAAATTTTTCGTCACATTTTTGTCATTTTGTCCTTTTTTTGTAAAATTTGAGTACATTTTTTGCCACATTTTCGTATTTTTTGTCATTTAAATTTTTTTTTTTTTTTTTTACAATTTTTGCCACATTTTTGTCACTTTTTTGTCAATTTTATTAATTTTTCGTCACATTTTTGTCATTTTTTGTCCATTTTTTTGTTACATTTTAGAAACAATTTTGCCACATTTTTGTCAATTTTTTCGCCACATTTTCATATTTTTTGTCTTTTTTGGTAAATTTTTTGTACTTTTATTGCCACATATTTGTCTCTTTTATATTGTATTATTGTTGATTTTCCAGCACATTTTAGTTTCTCTTGTTGTTTCTGCTAATAACATCACACACGCCTGCCCTTCTCTGATTGGTTACTCCACTTCCTGTTTGCACCAGACCAGTGACGGGATTCACGGCTCTTTCCTGGGAGCCTTCGGGATCAGTTCATTTCAAAGACTGGCTCTTTTTAATAAAACGTTTGATTCTTGTGTTTGTTCGGGGGAGTTCTGTGTAAAATCGACTGAATAAAAGATCCGGCTCTAGCGACGGCCGATACCACATTTTTTGGAATCGATACAATACTGATACTTTTGGGGTCATTTTTATCGATATCGATACTGGTCATTTTATATGACAATCAATAGATACAGACGGCATCTCTGGAATCGCCCATATATGGTATTTTTTTAGAACAGTTAACAGTTCTAATTATTCAAAAACTACTGTAACAAATGCTGAAATATGAACATAGTTTCTACTAAATAAAGAAACAAAGACATGGGGAGGAGCAAAGTGGTTCAACAGCCCATAAATACATGAATAATGGAGAATGCTAACTTAATGCTACATGCTAGCATCGGGCAAATGCTAACGGTTATGCTAACGGTTAGCTAGCGCTTGCTACAACTGCCGTTTTTTCACTTTTACAGAACAATCTGCTGTGAGAAAATATCCATATGGGCCCGATTTACACTTGACTTTATTTTTTATTTGTATGTGATGAATAAGTTCATGTTCCAGCAGAAAATGGCTAAAAAGAGTGAAAATTGTGTTTCTCCAAAGATTCTATTTTCCCCCTCGGCGAAGCCACGCCCCCTTCGATTATGACATGCCGTCTGTGTCTATATACATTTATAAAACTGGTTATTTTATATAATTAATAGGTAAACTAAAATTATATTACTTTAACTGGTTAATTAAACAATGTTAATGTGAAATTAAATACATAAATATGTAAATTGTCCTTTTATGTTTAAAACACGCTTTCTTTTTACATATGCAAATTAGCATCAATACTTTTTGCCCGATATCGATACTTAAAAAGTAGCTGTTTGGTATCAATACTGTGGTTTCCTGATCCGGCTCTTTTCACAAATAACCTCTTAACCCCCACCTTCACAAGCACATGTTTCCACATGATCTGACGTTACCCATGTGACGGAGAGTTAGTTAGTCAGCTAGTTAGTTATATAGTTAGTTAGTTTTTAGTTACCTGTGACGGGCTGTGGTTTGAGGAGGTTCAGTCAGGTTAGTTGTATAGTTAGCTGGTTAGTTACCTGTGACGGGCTGTGGCGGACGAGTTTTTAGAGCAGTTTTAAGGTGGGACAAGCGTTTAATATTGTGTTTACTCGGTTTTAACGTTCGTTTCCATTCTAATTGCAGATTTTTGCCACTGTTTTGTTCAGAGTTCGTTTTAGGGTTTATTTTGGTTGCATTTGAGTTTGTTTTTGTAGCTTTTTAAACCCTTTTAGCTCCGCACCAGTTTTGTAAAGCAGTCCGTGGGTCTTTTAGTCTTCAGATTTCAGTTCCCTTGGATGTGCTCGGGTGGGGGATTCGGCCCGTTTTCTCTATTTTGCACTTGGGATTTTTGTTTTATAGTGTGTGTGTGTTTGTGGGGAGCACTTTCCGTTTCGTTTGGGGTGGGGCTCCTCCTCTCAAGCCATTTTTGTCACTTGTTTGCTGGATTTTTGTCAATTTTCTGCTGGATTTTTATCTTTTTTCTGCTGGATTTTTTTTTTTTTTTGCTGGATTTTTGTCTTTTTTTTGCTGGATTTTTGTCTTTTTTTTGCTGGATTTTTACCATTTTTTTTGCTGGATTTTTGTCTTTTTTTGCTGGATTTTTGTCCTTTTTTTGCTGGATTTTTACCTTTTTTTTTGCTGGATTTTTACCTTTTTTTTTGCTGGATTTTCATCTTTTTTTTGCTGGATTTTTGTCAATTTTTTGCTGGATTTTTGTTTGTTTTTTGCTGGATTTTTGTTTGTTTTTTGCTGGATTTTTGTCATATTTTTGTCATAAATTTGTCTTTTTTGTTATTTTGTAACGTTTATTTGTGTTTTCAGATTCCCTTTGGTTCTGGCCCAGGGGCTGCAAGGTTTTACTTGTGATTTGCACTTTTAACATTGGCCATTTTTAATACAAATTTTAATCATAGTAATAAATACTTTTTAATATCGAACTCCGGGTCCTTTTAAATAAACTTTTAATGACATGTTTTAAAAGCACTGCCTCTGCCTCTGTTTTTACAAATCCTTATCTGCGTGTCCTTTGGTTTTATCCTGGTTTTATCATTTTTTTTTAAAGTATCTCAGGTCACATATAGTTAGTTGGTTCGTTACCTGTGACGGGCTGTGGTTTGAGGAGCTTCAGTCAGGTTAGTTAGTTATATAGTTAGTTAGTTGGTTGGTTACCTGTGACGGGCTGTGGTTTGAAGAGCTTCAGTCAGGTTAGTTAGTTATATAGTTAGTTAGTTGGTTAGTTACCTGTGACGGGCTGTGGTTTGAGGAGCTTCAGTCAGGTTAGTTATATAGTTAGTTAGTTGGTTCGTTACCTGTGACGGGCTGTGGTTTGAGGAGCTTCAGTCAGGTTAGTTATATAGTTAGTTAGTTGTTAGTTACCTGTGACGGGCTGTGGTTTGAGGATTCCGCCGCCTCCGCCCTGGTTCAGTCCGAGCAGGTCGTCGAAGTCCTGTTTCTGGTTGAGTCCGTTCTGATGCGCCTGGACGCCGTTCAGCACCGGCGTCTGGGTGGCTCCTCCCCCTGCGCTCGGCGCCGACGCTCCGGCTGGAGGAGGACGGAGAAGAACCATCAGAACCAACGGTGGGAAACAAACTCGGGGACGCTCTCCTCACCTTTAACCGGCTCGGAGTCTTTGCCGTTCAGCTGCGGCGCCGGCTTCACCTCCTTCTGTGGAACGAGAGGGGAACGTTTCAGCTTTGATCGCAGGGAAAACAAAAGTAACTGCGGAGGATTCTGACCTTCTCTCCGGCGTCGCTCTTCCTCGTCCTCTTCATGATCTCCTCCAGACGCTGTGGAAACAAACAACTCTCATCATTAAACTTCAGGGCTCCGGTTTCCACAAGGCGTTAAAAGTCATTAAGTCAAAATGAAGGCGTTAACCTGTTACCACCCGCCAAAACCAAGTGCATTCTCTCCTCCGCCATTGTCATCACTTTTTATTTCCCTTATGTGTTTTTGTCACTTTTTTATTACTTTTTTGCTAGATTTTTGTCATTTTTTTGCTGAATTTCTGTCACTTTTTTGGTGATTTTTTGTCTTTTTTTTGCTGATTTTTTTTTTCAGTTTTTTGCTGATTTTTTGTCTTTTTTTCCTGGATTTTTGTCATTTTTTTTGCTGGATTTTTGTCTTTTTTTGGCTGGATTTCTGTCATTTTTTTCCTGTTTTTTTGTCATTTTTTGGCTGGATTTTTGTCTTTTTTTGGCTGGATTATTGTCATTTTTTTGCTGAATTTTTGTCATTTTTGTCACTTTTTTGCTGGATTTTTGTCACTTTTTTGCTGGATTTTTGTCTTTTTTTTTGCTGGATTTTTGTCACTTTTTTGCTGGATTTTTGTCTTTTTTTGGCTGAATTTTTGTCACTTTTTTGCTGGATTTTTGTCACTTTTTTGGCTGAATTTTTGTCACTTTTTTGCTGGATTTTTGTCGCTTTTTTGCTGGATTTTTGTCGCTTTTTTGCTGGATTTTTGTCTTTTTTTTGCTGGATTTTTGTCTTTTTTTTGCTGGATTTTTGTCTTTTTTTTGCTGGATTTTTGTCACTTTTTTGCTGGATTTTTGTCATTTTTTTGCTGGATTTTTGTCTTTTTTTGCTGGATTTTTGTCATTTTTTGGGTGATTTTTGTCTTTTTTTGCTGGATTTTTGTCATTTTTTTGCTGGATTTTTGTCACTTTTTTGCTGGATTTTTGTCTTTTTTTTTGCTGGATTTTTGTCACTTTTTTGCTGGATTTTTGTCTTTTTTTGGCTGAATTTTTGTCACTTTTTTGCTGGATTTTTGTCACTTTTTTGGCTGAATTTTTGTCACTTTTTTGCTGGATTTTTGTCGCTTTTTTGCTGGATTTTTGACGCTTTTTTGCTGGATTTTTGTCGCTTTTTTGCTGGATTTTTGTCGCTTTTTTGCTGGATTTTTGTCTTTTTTTTGCTGGATTTTTGTCACTTTTTTTGCTGGATTTTTGTCATTTTTTTGCTGGATTTTTGTCTTTTTTTGCTGGATTTTTGTCACTTTTTTGCTGGATTTTAGTCATTTTTTTGCTGGATTTTTGTCACTTTTTTGCTGGATTTTTGTCATTTTTTGCTGGATTTTTGTCTTTTTTTGCTGGATTTTTGTCATTTTTTTGCTGGATTTTTGTCATTTTTTTGCTTGATTTTTGTCATTTTTTTGCTGGATTTTTGTCATTTTTTTGCTGGATTTTTGTCATTTTTTTGCTGGATTTTTGTCATTTTTTGTTGGATTTTTGTCAATTCTTTGCTGGATTTTTGTCTTTTTTTGCTGGATTTTTGTCACTTTTTTGCTGGATTTTAGTCATATTTTTGCTGGATTTTTGTCATTTTTTTGCTGGATTTTTGTCACTTTTTTGCTGGATTTTTGTCACTTTTTTGCTGGATTTTTGTCACTTTTTTGCTGGATTTTTGTCACTTTTTTGTTGCATTTTTGTCACTTTTTTGTTGCATTTTTGTCACTTTTTTGCTGGATTTTTGTCTTTTTTTTTGCTGGATTTTTGTCACTTTTTTGCTGGACTATTGTCACTTTTTTGCTGGATTTTTGTCTTTTTTTGGCTGAATTTTTGTCACTTTTTTGCTGGATTTTTGTCACTTTTTTGCTGGATTTTTGTCACTTTTTTGCTGGATTTTTGTCTTTTTTTTGCTGGATTTTTGTCACTTTTTTGTTGGATTTTTGTCACTTTTTTGCTGGATTTTTGTCACTTTTTTGCTGGATTTTTGTCTTTTTTTGCAGATTTTTTGTCTTTTTTTGCTGGATTTTTTTTCAGTTTTTATTCTGGATTTTTGTCACTTTTTTAATCTTCACTTTACTGCGCGGATGCCAAACTACTCCTGGTATTATTACGCCTTACAATATAGTTCCCCCTTTTATCCACTTAGAAAATCCACATTGTTTAATTTTGTGTAATTATACTTTGTAGTGTAACACTTCACGTAACCGTATTTAAATAGGGAAAACGTGGAAGAGCTTGGTAGCTTCTATCTTGACCTGTTTTGGAGCTATAGAGGAGAGAGGGAGAGGCTAAATGCTAACGCCGTCTGCGCTGTGTTTACGTGACTGAAGGCACGGGGGAAGATCAGACAGGTCCTAAAGAACTCGTCAAAGCTCAGGTAAGAACATATCTCAGTATGGAAAAACGGTGGCCTGTTCCTTTAAAGACAGTAAAAAAAAAACTCTTCAAACTCTTTTTACCCTAAAAAAGCTCATGGAAGTGGTTTGGAGGTGAAGTGATCCAGAAATAAAGTCAGTCTCACTAAATCCATGACTGTGTTTCAGTGTGTTTGGTGTATTAGAGAAGTTTCTGGTGTATCAGAGATGTTTCACCTTCTTCCTCTCCAGCCGCTCCTGCTCCTCCTTCTGAAAGTGCTTCTCTCTCTCCACACGCTGACGCTCGGCCTCCTCTCGCGCCTTCGCCTCCGCCTCCTCCTTCTGCCGGAGAAACACAGTAACACGTGATTAAAGTAACGTCCACCAGGGGGCAGCAGGGGCCCGGTGTGAGAACAAGCCCTTTAACACTCATGACTCCTCTGTTCCTCCAGCCCGGAGCAGGAGACTGGCCCCAATTAAACCGAGCCGAGCCGGGCCAGGCCAGATCCAGAGCCAGACACTGAGGCTTTCAGGAAACACAATGGGACAGTCAGCTGCTGTGAGACTGACGTGTGGATGATTCATCGCCGGACACTCAGGAACATTTCTGACTTTATTTAATCTACACTGATCTATGAAACTGTAGACAGGACAAAACTAAGTATTGACTGGAGCAAATGTCCAGACATGTTAACCCCTTAACTCCCACCTGAACCGAGCACATTTTCCCCAGTTTGGCTTCACCCCAATCCAAAAGCTTCTGGGAAAAAGCTGTGAAAATAGCAACAAAACTGAGACGAAAACAATGATGGAAATGTGACAAAAAAGTGACGAAAAAATTGACAAAAATGTGATAAAAAATTTGACAAAAAATGAAAAAAATGTGACAAAAAAATTACAAAAATGTGATAAATATTTCACACAAAAAATCCCCAAAATGGACAAAAAAATGACAAAAAATTATGAAAAAGTGCCAAAAATGTCACAAAAAATTGACAAAAAAAGATGCAAAAAAAAGACATAAAAAATGACGACAAAATGACAAAAATTACCAAAACGTGACAAAAAATTTACGGAAAAATGACCAAAAAACCCGACAAAAATGTGACAAAAAATGAAGAAAAAAATTTACAAAAATGAGTTGAAAACCCCCCAAAAATGATGGAAAAAAATCTGATGACGTGAGGAAAAAGATCAATTTAGATGAGTTTTGTAGATCTTTCAAACGAGGCGATTTGGGTAAAGCTGAACTGGAGAAAATGCTCTCAGTTCAGGCGGGAGTTAAGAGGTTAAGAACTCATGCAAACTAAACTCTTATTATTAGGGATGTTCAAGTATCTCGGGGTCGTGGGTATTTCTTGAGATTTAAGTATTGACCGAAAGGACGAGATCGCGAATACAAGCGGCCGAAATGAGTTTCCTTCTCAGGGCGGCTGAGGGTGAGGAGCTCAGTGACCCGGGAGGAGCTCGGAGTAGAGTCGCGGCTCCTCCAGGTCGACAGGAGCAGCTGAGGTGGCTCGGGCATCTGTTTCGCCTCCCTCAGGTGTTCCAGGCATGTCCCATTAGGAGGAGGCCCAGACCCAGAACACGCTGGAGGGACTGCTGCATGTCTCTGTGGCCTGGTGTCGCCTCAGGGCCCCCCCAGAACAGCTGGAGGAGGTCTGCGTGGATCGGGAAGTCTGGGCATCTCTGCTCAGACGCCGCCTCCGAGACCCGGCGCCACAAAGCATCATGGGATGTAAAACAAGTCAGACAACATCTATGGCTTGAGTTGTTCGATCGTCAGTCTTTTTATGTGAAGAAGAAGAAGAAGAAGAAGAAGAAGAAGAAGAAGAAGAAGAAGAAGAAGAAGAAGAAGAAACAGGTACTTAGGCCTCGTCCACACGTAGCAGGGCATTTATAAATCCGCACTGCCTCGTTTTAAAAAAAAACAGCACCTCCCTTAACCGTGTATATGTGTTTTTTCTTCATAAATTGTTCAAATCGCTCCACAAGTTTCTGCACATACATTATTTTTAATGCAGCTGTATAGTTCTATGAGCTGAATTCACTGTAGCCCAAATTCACCGTTTAGCTTCACAGACCTGCCCAACAATTGTGAGACGACAAATACAAAGGCATTTGCAATTTTTTGTAATCTTCTGTCAGATAAACAGGCGAGTAACTTTCTTGACCAGACTCACCGCTGACAGACTGACCTCAGACTGACCTCTGACTGACCTCTGACCTCAGACAGACTGACCTGACATGTAATAACTCCAAACACGGCAGCAGCAGGACTGTGGCATTGGTCCCACCGTTTCCTCCGGGAGGATAACTTTATACTTCATCTCAAAGTTCTCCTGCAGAAGTGCGTCCTGGTGTTACGGCGCAAACTGCATGACTGTCGAGAAATGCACCCGCGCTGTTAAGACTTCGAGGAACATGTCGGACGGTTATTTGGTGTAAAATAACTGCCTGTAAAGTGCTGCTTCACCTGCGCTTTGACAGGAAGCAGGACCTGAGCTTTGGAGGCGTCAGAAGCTGTTTCTGATGTAAACACAGGCCACGCTGGCAGTGACGTGGTCCAATACTCCGGTTATTTACGTCCACACTCAAACGCGTAACAGGAGGATTCCCAAATCTTCACTTTCGCCGGAGTTTTTAAGAAACCTTTGTTTTTATAGACAGAAAACTCCGGTTTTGTGTGGATGATCGGCCGGATCGTAGGAAACTATGTTCGGTTTGTGAGACACCCTGCTACGTGTGGACGTCAGTCGGTCTGAAAGAACCTACGTCGAGTTATCGAGGCAACAACGATGTAAACGAAAGACCCTGAACAGCAACAGCGAAAGAGGCTTTAAACAGATCTAAGCCACGGAGAAGAATCATCATCACAAGACCCTCAGTGATGAATGAAAGTCACACACGCACGAAGATCCCTCTGCAAAAACCTTCAACAACGGAAAGACTGGAAAGACTGGAGTCTGTAGGAGCGACTTAAGTGAAGCCCAAAGACTGAAAGAATCGCAGTCGTTTGTTAATCATGGCTGTAAATAAAAGTGATTTGGATTTGATGGCGATTAAAGGTTTCCCACAGAGACGAAATCATCCGCCCCGACTCTGCACTGATGCTGTTTTACGGGTTACACTGTGATATTTGCACCCCCTCCCTCTGAAACAGCCCCCTCCCTCTGGGCTAATCCCACAGACGGTAAAGGCGAGGGTTAAATCCCAAACGTCCAGGATTCATGTCGTTAATGGGGAGGGTCCGGGGGGATTACAGACGTCCTGATGCTGTCGAGGGTTTTCTCTGTCGGACTCATGAACACGGGTATTTTACAGAAGGGTTTATTTGGAGGAACCGTCCCTTTGAGCGGGGATTATATCACTCACATGTGTTTTAGATCATTAATATTACAATGCAAATACAAACCAAATCCTGACATAGATGAACATTTCTAAACGCTTCTGCTCCAAACTACAAACCCAGCACCACAGCCTGTTTCTGTTTCTCCGTGTTTACAGCAGGAGAACACGTGAAGATGGCACTGAATAAACACGGAGTCTCCTCAGAGTTGGCCTCACCTGTTTCTGCAGCCGCTCGCCCTCCTCCCGCTCTCTCCTCTCCGTCTGCTCCCGCTCTCGCTCGTCCTCTTGTTGCTGAGCCTCGTCTCTCAGTCTCTGCTGCTCGGCCATGAACCGCGCCTCCTCCTCTCGACGCTTACGCTCCTCGGCCTCTCGAGCCGCGGCCTCCTCCCGCAGAACCCTACGAGAACGTACGAGAACAACGGCACCGTTCACACTCAGGAAGGAGAGTTACATCTGTGAACATCTGTCTGAAACCTGACAGTGAGGAGTCTAATGGAGCCACTGAAGGGCAGATGTTGTTAACCTCTAACCACCCGCCTAGAACAAATGCATTCTGTCCTCTTTTGGCTTTTGGCTCTTTTTTCTTTTTTCCATTTTTGTTGAATTTTTGTTGAATTTTTGTTGAATTTCTGTTGAATTTTTGTCACATTTTTGTCATTTTTGTAGAATTTTTGTTGAATTTTTGTTGAATTTTTGTCACATTTTTGTTGAATTTTTGTCACATTTTTGTTGAATTTTTGTCACATTTTTGTTGAATTTTTGTCACATTTTTTGTTGAATTTTTGTTGAATTTTTGTTGAATTTTTGTTGAATTTTTGTTGAATTTTTGTCACATTTTTGTCACATTTTTGTCACATTTTTTGTTGAATTTTTGTTGAATTTTTGTTGAATTTTTGTTGAATTTTTGTTGAATTTCTGTTGAATTTTTGTCACATTTTTGTCATTTTTGTAGAATTTTTGTTGAATTTTTGTTGAATTTTTGTCACATTTTTGTTGAATTTTTGTCACATTTTTTGTTGAATTTTTGTTGAATTTTTGTTGAATTTTTGTTGAATTTTTGTTGAATTTTTGTTGAATTTTTGTCACATTTTTGTCACATTTTTGTCACATTTTTGTCACATTTTTTGTTGAATTTTTGTCATTTTTTGTTGAATTTTTGTTGAATTTTTGTTGAATTTTTGTCATTTTTTGTTGAATTTTTGTTGAATTTTTGTCACATTTTTGTCACATTTTTTGTTGAATTTTTGTCACATTTTTGTTGAATTTTTGTCACATTTTTTGTTGAATTTTTGTCACATTTTTGTCACATTTTTGTCATTTTTTGTTGAATTTTTGTTGAATTTTTGTCACATTTTTTGTTGAATTTTTGTTGAATTTTTGTTGAATTTTTGTCACATTTTTTGTTGAATTTTTGTCATTTTTGTTGAATATTTGTTGAATTTTTGTTGAATTTTTGTCACATTTTTGTCACATTTTTGTTGAATTTTGTCACATTTTTGTTGAATTTTGTCACATTTTTGTTGAATTTTTGTTGAATTTTTGTTGAATTTTTGTCACATTTTTGTCACATTTTTGTCACATTTTTGTCACATTTTTTGTTGAATTTTTGTCACATTTTTGTCACATTTTTGTCACATTTTTTGTTGAATTTTTGTCACATTTTTGTTGAATTTTTGTCACATTTTTTGTTGAATTTTTGTCACATTTTTGTCACATTTTTGTCATTTTTTGTTGAATTTTTGTTGAATTTTTGTCACATTTTTTGTTGAATTTTTGTTGAATTTTTGTTGAATTTTTGTCACATTTTTTGTTGAATTTTTGTCATTTTTTGTTGAATATTTGTTGAATTTTTGTTGAATTTTTGTCACATTTTTGTCACATTTTTGTTGAATTTTGTCACATTTTTGTTGAATTTTGTCACATTTTTGTTGAATTTTTGTTGAATTTTTGTTGAATTTTTGTCACATTTTTGTCACATTTTTGTCACATTTTTTGTTGAATTTTTGTCACATTTTTGTCACATTTTTGTTGAATTTTTGTCACATTTTTGTCACATTTTTGTCACATTTTTTGTTGAATTTTTGTCACATTTTTGTTGAATTTTTGTCACATTTTTGTCACATTTTTGTTGAATTTTTGTCACATTTTTGTTGAATTTTTGTCACATTTTTGTCACATTTTTGTCATTTTTTGTTGAATTTTTGTTGAATT
Source organism: Gobius niger (assembly GCF_951799975.1). Lineage (NCBI taxonomy): Eukaryota > Metazoa > Chordata > Actinopteri > Gobiiformes > Gobiidae > Gobius > Gobius niger. The sequence continues at coordinate 30,620,668 of NC_136865.1, read as the reverse complement.
TTTGTCACATTTTTTGTTGAATTTTTGTTGAATTTTTGTTGAATTTTTGTCACATTTTTTGTTGAATTTTTGTCATTTTTTGTTGAATATTTGTTGAATTTTTGTTGAATTTTTGTCACATTTTTGTCACATTTTTGTTGAATTTTGTCACATTTTTGTTGAATTTTGTCACATTTTTGTTGAATTTTTGTTGAATTTTTGTTGAATTTTTGTCACATTTTTGTCACATTTTTGTCACATTTTTTGTTGAATTTTTGTCACATTTTTGTCACATTTTTGTTGAATTTTTGTCACATTTTTGTCACATTTTTGTCACATTTTTTGTTGAATTTTTGTCACATTTTTGTTGAATTTTTGTCACATTTTTGTCACATTTTTGTTGAATTTTTGTCACATTTTTGTTGAATTTTTGTCACATTTTTGTCACATTTTTGTCACATTTTTGTCACTTTGTTGCGTTTACATCCTTGTTTTCTTCTCATTTTTTGTGGCTGTTTTGGTGCTTTTTCCCAGTAAGCTTTTTGATTAGGGTAAAGCCAAACTGGAGAAAATGGGATCCGTTCAGGTGGGAGTTAAGAGGTTAAAGAGTGGAATGAAAACAGCCCTAAAGTCTGAGGGACTGGACTGAGCTCCTTCTTACTTAGTTTA
>NC_136865.1:30618818-30619820 GCF_951799975.1 Gobius niger | reverse complement strand
CCCAGATTTTCCCAGGACTAAACCAGGACTAAACCAGGACTAAACCAGGACTAAACTGGAACAAAAGCAGGTCTTAAATCAACTTTTCAAGCATTTCTCTCTGTAAAGGAGAATCAAAGGCGTCTCTGAGGCTCAGCCTGAAGGAAAAGTAAAAAGGGTAAAAAGAGTAAAACAGACGAGCCGCTCATATTCCAGACTTCTCTCAGACGTTAAAGTTATAAAAGAGTAAATCTCTGGCTGAACTCTCCCCCTCCCCCCTCAGGTATGTTGTTGTTTGCCTTGTATCCGCGAGCTCGATGGTTTGAATTCCTGAGACGTCAGCTGTTTGTCTAAGGCTCTGGTTTCAGCGTCTCTGTCATTAAACACGTCATGTTCAGACTCACACACTGTTATTTCTCTGGGGTTTTCAGACGATAATCACAGTGACTCCACAGGGGAACGAGGAACAGGAACATCTCAGGGCTTTAGGGAGTTTCTCCAAATCCATGATGAATCTGCAAAACTGTGCAGCAAACGTCGCAGTCGCTCGAGAAGATAAATGACCAGAAAAGAGCAGAAAAACACACGTTCCACAGTTTTCCCCAAATCCCCTTTTTTTTATTTTTCCCCAAATTTTGCCCTGATTTTCCTGTATTTTTTCTTCTTTTTGTTTTATTTTCTGCCCCTCTCAATTTTTTTTTTTTGTTCATTTTTTTTCTCTAATTTTAAGCCCACTATTTCCATTTTCCCCCCAATAGATTCTCCCTCAATTTTTGCTAAATTTTTTCCCCATTTTTCCCATTTTTTTTTTCATTTTTTTCTTCTTTTTTTTCTCTTTTTTTTCAAGTTTTTTTCAAGTTTTTTCTCTACTTTTTTTTTTTTTTTTTATTAATTAATTTTTTCCCCATTTTTCCCTTTTTTTTTTTTTTTCTTTTTTTTTTCCTTATTTTTTCGGGGTTTTTTTTATTTTATTTTTTCATTTTTTCCCCATTTTTTTCCCATTTTTTTCTCTACTTTTAAGCC